>NW_028187100.1:3157255-3193831 GCF_003343005.1 Rhea americana
CAAGTGCATGAAATAAGGCATGAAGTGACACACTGAACAAGGGTAAAATAAATGGAAAATCAAAGGGGGGATGGGAGGATTTTGTGGGGGAGATAAGTAACTGATTGCCTTTCTTTTTCTCCCCTCAGTCTGAAAGCGGAGGAGCTTTTAAGGGGTTTAAAGGCTTTATGTTACCTTCTGGAAAAGCAGGAGGTGGCTTCAGTGGATTTGGTAATGGTGCAGGAATAAAACCTTTAGAAGGGCTGTCTAATGGAAGCAGTAGTGTCTCTAGTACTCCTTCTTTCAGCAGTTTAAAGACAACCTCTGACACGCAAATAGCATTTGGTAAGTTTTAAATGTATGTATTGATGAACAAAATTAGCCATAAAATCTGTGTGGTTAATTGAGTGGTGAAGAAACAAATTGAAATAATTGTGTAGTTCTTTTTAGAGTTTTGATATTTTATTCCTCTTTATAATATCTTTTAAAAAAGTTTTTTGTACTGGTGGAGGGGCATACTATCATATACATGCTGTTTGAAGGCTGGAAGTTATATTCGTATTTGATCTAACACTGGAGATAGAGGCTTTCTAAAAGACAAACACATGTGAGTGGAAGTTGGAATTATGAATAATATTAAATTTGAATAATATAAAGCTGGTAACACATTCCAGTTAAATACAACAATCACCCCATTTCTCTGAATTTAACTTAAAAAAAAAAATAATGAAAATGTCTGTTTGATATTAGTATTTCTAGAGTTGTTTCAGTTTTGTTCTTTTCCCTCATTTTTTGATAAATGCTAATGTATCACTGAAATCTTAACCTTTGTTCATTGTACTTCTTATATTGAAAACCAGTCTTCTTAGAATTTCATCTGTTACAGTTATGTTTATGTTTTTTAAGACACTTTTAATATTTTCGCAAATCTAGTTACAGTCTCATGCTTTGATAGTCCCTGAAGAATACTACTACTACTATTCTCTATGTTGGAGATATAGAAAAACTGACCATGCTACAGGGTTTTAAAGTCAGCATGCCATAGAGTAGAAATGATAGTTTGAAACTTACTAACTTAGCTTTTAGTAAGTTTAAATGAAAGATGGAAACTTACGTACTTAATGAAGACTTTCTCAAGGTGCTTGTTTATTGTGTTTTTGTATGAAAACTAATCCAACCATGCAAAAATGTTGAATATTATRTTCAGAGTTCTAATACAAATGGCAAAAGATAACTGAATACTTTGCTTTAATAACTCGTACAACTTAAACATGTTTGATTAACATTTTAGGGTTTTTTWGTAAGAAACTTTATTTTTAACATTATTCTGTATGATTTCTTTGGATTTTTATACAACCATGTATTCCATCTACTTTACCTGCCCTTAAACTTAGTTTTCTTGTATTATTTGAAGTTGAGGGTGATTTTTTTTTCTTTTTTTTGCACCCTTCCCTTCTTGATGTACTCAGTGTCCATATGCATTTGAATCTCTAAACAGCGAAAGTCTATTTCACAGCGTTTTTTGTTTACTTGTACTGCTCTACAGGGCACAGAGTGTTTGTGATACGTTACAGGGGTCATAACTGAGCAAGGCTGAGTAATTTGATACAGAAACACTGAGGAAGTAAGTGTGGGTTTCTTTTGAATAACGTGCTTTTGGAATAAAATGTTCTAAACCATGTTTTCCTTTTAATAGGATCCACAATGTCAAATGGTCCTACTGCTACTGCATTCACTGAGAAAAAGGCTGCAAGCCCCAAAGCTAATGGTGGCAGTCAACAATCATCATCTGGTTATTCTCAGAGTAAAATGTGTAGCTCTAGTGTTTATCACAAACAGTTAGCAGCTTTAAACTGTTCTGTGCGTGACTGGATAGTTAAGCATGTCAACACAAACCCACTATGTGATCTGACACCGATCTTTAGAGACTATGAGAAGTATTTAGCAAATATTGAACAACAACATGGAAGCAGTAGTGATAGTGGCTCTGAAAATGAAGGCAACAAGACACCTGGCACTCAATCTGTTTCTACATTTGGGAATTCAAAACCACAGCAAGGATCAACATTTTTGTTTAACAGCAAGAAAAGTGAGGATACTTCAGACAAAAAAACTGAAGGTGCTTCAGAAAAAAGAGACCCATCAGTAGGAGTTGCATCAAATGTCTCATTTAATTTTGGGAAGAGTGTCGACAGTTCTGTTTTGGGTTCCCTTGGTTCTGGAACGCTGAGTAGTTTCTCATTTTCTCCTGGAAACTCAGGTTTGTTTGGAAAAGATGCAAACCAGGCTAAGCCTGTCACTGTAGTGTCTACCAATATACTGGAAGCTCAGACGGAAAGTGGCAGTAGTGATGATAAAGGTAAATTCTACTCTAAAAATCATTTTAGTGATAAGCTTGGAATGTTTGGGATTTAGTATTATTTCACCTATTCTTGATTTGAACTAGGTCATAATTGCTCTTAAATTTGAAAGTACAAAACTGCACCACTGATCCAGAATTCTTAGTCTTGCATACTGCTTATGTAATGCTAAGAATATATGATTATCAGAAGTTCTGCATTTCAGTTGGATTAAAATTTTTATAGAATGTAATTCTTTAGTTGAATACAAGACTTGAAAATTTCTGGATAAAATTCAGTCTCTGTTGATAATCCATTTATGGTAGAGCTGCTAATGTTGGATGATTCCATGCTTCACTCTTAGATGTGGAGCAACTGGTGTGCTCACCCTAAAGGGTGAGCACTGAAGCACTGTGACTGAAGGATGTTTCACTCCTGCTGCRTTTTGCAGGAGGTTTGTCAGGAGAGCCCTCCATAAAATATGTAAGACAGGAACAATTTCATAGATCTTACTAACAAGACTATAAGAGGCAATAAAGTTGCCTACTCCCCAACAGTTTTTGTCTGCTCTTTAGCTAGATGGGCAGTTAGCCTATAGAAGTCCTAGTGGCTGAGAGATTGGAAAGATAATTCTGATGCTATCTCTTGCTGTCATTCTTGCAAGTGATTTCCCTTCCATCAAATCAAACTTATCTGTTAGAGGTATTTATTATGCTTTTCATAGACCTATTTGTGGAGGCTGTTCTTTGAAATGTTGCAGATGTTTTTCYTTAACAAAAAATTTTGGCTGAAGTTTCATTTCTTAAGCTTTATATTTTTAATTTGTTTTTGAGCARTTGTTGGGGGTTGATATTTTGATCCACTTTAAAATGAAGATKAGCATGGATGAAAAGAGTACAGAAGACTTCTTCCATAGGTGAAGCTACTTCACCTTCAGAATCCAAGTTCACTTAAATGTATTTTTGTGATCTTTGAGAGGTTATGCATGTATTAGCAGTAGTTTATGCATACTGTATTTAACATATACAACACCAAAAATAATTTCTAAATTATATGCTCACAGCATTAATATATGGCCTGTATTAAAATTTTATTTAAAGGAGGAGAAGAGGAGGAAGAAGAGCCACCCAAAGTTGTTGTTAACGAAATAAAAGAAGATGATGCTTTCTACTCAAAGAAGTAAGTAACTTAACTTGACATAGTGAATAGAATCATAATTTAAAGAATAAAATTTATATTTACATATTGCCAGTTCTTCACTACTGCAGCTTGAAATTAGTTATATATAGTGTATGTTCTGGACTAACTTGTTATTAAAACTTCCTAAGAAGCTATGTAGAATCTGAGTTTCCACTTGTTAAACATCTCTGTCTGTAATGGAACTTTATACTACTTACTAAAATTCTTGTCCATCTTGGACTYAGCACTGAGAGCTAGTTTGTGTCCTACTTGTGATCAGCTTCACAAATGAAGAAACTTTTAACCTTCATCAGGTTTTGTAGTGTAATCTTCACAATTTCAATTTACAGAAGTAAATTACTGGACTGAAATTCAGTCGGAGGCTCAGCTATTTGCATAGTCTAAAATAAGACTYTTCATTTGGAAAATGCTGATTTCTGTATGAAGCAGTGTGCAGGTTGTCCTCTTTAATTCAAAGTGAGCTGTTAMTATAAGCAGTTTTTTAAAAACATGTTTAGTAGTCCAAACAATTGTACGTATGCTTGACACTGAGCACAGAAATTGTCTTTTTACCACCCCTACCCCCCCTAAAAAATACTTTTTTCTGGGAGAAGTTCATATACTGATTTTTGAGGAATGAGGCTAGGTCTGTTGGACATCACTTAAAACAATGATTTCAGTTTTTTAAGTAGTCCTGTTACTACTACATAATGATGCGGTAAGTTCTTTCAGTTTTGAAGTCAGTGAAATTGGTGCTTTCATACAGMAGCTTATGATAATTAAAGCTATTATTTATTAATTACTCTTTTCAGACCCCAACACATGTGGCCTTTTTATTTGCTAACAGATAGTACTTACCAGTTGAGAAAGAAAAGGTTAATCATTTCTTTCAGTACTGTAATGACAAACGTAATACTCTCTATATATAATGCACAGCCCAGGTCAAGAAGAATAAAGATTGATGCAATTTATCTTTCACATCTGCATATCTGCACAAATGACACTTTTTTTTTTTGGCACAGGTGCAAACTGTTCTACAAGAAGGATAACGAATTCAAAGAAAAAGGTGTAGGAACATTACACTTAAAACCAGCAGGAAATGAAAAAACACAACTTCTAGTCCGAGCAGATACTAATTTAGGTAAGTAAATCTTTTCTCTAGTAAGAAGTCTTTGTGTAATATTTGCTGCTAAGCACTAGGATTTCTTTTCTTGCACGGCATAACTGGCAAGATTAATGAAAAATTCTTTTTAAATAATTTCAAATACTGAGATTGGATTGCTTTAACAAATATTCTGAAATACTTTCTTGCACTGCTTCCATTACCCTAAAAGGTTATGGTGTATGATGTTTGGGATTTTTTTTTCCCCTTGAGTGTATGCCCCTTCCCCCCCCTTCCCCCCCCCCAACACACACATTTTTTCACAGCTATTCTTCATCCCTAGCTTGTTGAATGGCTTTTGAAGCTTGCCTTAAGACCTCCACAGTAAATATATGTAGGTGTGATGAATAAAGAAGTTGCTGTTTGGTACAATACAAAGTAAGGTTTCAGTATTTAAAAAATATATATATATGAAAAACTTCTAGAAGACTTCTAAAAAAAAATTTATTGGGGATAAATGTCTTCTGTGTGCTATTTAAAAGATGGAGCAAGTTTTGTGTTAAGATGCAGGCCAACTGTCACTTGTTTGCAATTTGCTCTGAATATATAAAGAGTTGACTATGTATGCAGACTTCCATTGTACTTGGTGGAAGGTAAGAGGGAGTTACATAAAACAGGCATGCAGGATTTTGATAAATGCATTGCTCTTAACATGCACACAGAGATCCAAGTCCCAAACTCTTTTCAGCTAATTTTCAGTTGTGTCACAAATGGTAAGTTGACTCTACTGAGTTAAAGTAGCATCTAGTGTGATAGTTCCTCAGTATATTTTGTGAGATGAACTTCATAAAACACCTAGCTGATTAGGGGGAGCAAAAAAGACTAGTTCTCTGCTTTTTAAATATTAGGGGGACTTGGTGTATTCAAAAATGATTTTTGAGATGAATCATTCTGATTCAATGTCAGAACAGTGTATAACTCTAAAACTGTGGAAATCAGTGTTTTGATACTCATTCTTCACAAACTTCACCACAAATTCAATATCTCCTTTCTACAAGTGTGCATTTGTAGCTCGTATGCACTTCATAACTTCCAAAATTAGAATAAATATTAGGCTTAAAGATGACAGCTACAGGCATGCTGTGCTGTAGGTAATCTATAAATCATCTCTRGTTTATAAAGCTCTCTGGCAAGTCTAAACTCAAAGCCATTACATGCACATTAATTGAAAGTTTTCAAATGTCTGGTGAGACTAGGATGCCTATGTCACTTTTAAATTGTTAACTTCTTTCAATTAAGACAAGGTTTGCCAGATAAAGGGAAATTCTTGTTAAGCAAGTAAACTGGAGGCTGCCATATAGCAGTGTTGACATTGCTTTCAGCATTGCTTTAGGGGTTTGAATGTGTTGAATAGAGCAGGTGAAAGCTTACTTTCTCAAAATTACCTACCTTGTAACAGAAGTCTCAGAATTTTCACTCAGCTGATGCAGCTTTCCATTGTATGGATTTACATTCCCTCTGCCTTCATCTGAGCTGATGTATTAGGAAATCTTTCTTTTCTTTTYTTTTTWWWAAACTCTTATGCTTTCTAAGGCATTTTCAACTTCTTATAGCTTGGTATTTCTAAGCATTGGTTTCTACAAGCTGCTACTGTCATAGTGATGCGCACTTTCCTTTTTTGCTATCTTCACACAGTGCTGTAATGCTTTCCTTAAATCTCACTGTGTTGAAAAACTGAACTGGGAAGGAAGGCGAAGACTGACTTTTTCCTAAATACTACTACCGTGTTCTGAACTATTTACCAGGTTTACAAAATGTGTGCATCTTCTGTTGAAGCAGATTTGAGTTTGTTTGCAACTGTTTTGATAGACCACTAATACTGAATATCTCAAACTTGGTAGATAATTTAACAAGTTGAAATAGAACTGTTAATAGTAGCTCAGTGATGGACTACATTGGATATGTTTGTATGATTTAAGGATACAAGATACTTAGTCTACCATAGTTCATTCAATTTCAGATTAACATATCTGTATGTGTGTTAAAGCTAACTTTATTGCTTCTGCTATGRACTGTGCTTGATGTTCAAAATGAGTAACCTATATAAGCATAAACTAAGCTTTGTGAGTTGATTCCTCATTTGCTACTTCTCCCTTGCCCCATTCCCTCTTTCTTGCTTGTYCCTGCTATCATTTGATATTCCTTAGGCTCCACTTTTAAAAAAGGAAAACATAGCATTCTTACAGATTCCTTATTTAGGAATAAGGAGGAAAGAAATTACATGAGAACAATGAGCAGATGAGTAGATGCTTAGGGAGGAGTAAGAATAAGACAAATATGTATGACATTTGTGAGTTGCCTGCCTTTAGCACACAAATTTAAATCCCTATTTAGTGAGTATACTTACCTTTATTACAGTAAAAGCTGAAAATTTCCTTTTTTTTTCCCCCTCAAATGCAGGAAACATACTGTTGAATGTTCTAATTCCACCCAAGATGCCATGCACAAGAACCGGAAAAAACAATGTTCTTATAGTTTGTGTTCCTAACCCACCGATTGATGAGAAGAATCCAACTGTTCCAGTCACTATGTTAATACGAGTGAAAACAAGTGAGGATGCAGATGAGTTGCACAAAATCTTACTGGAGAAAAAGGAGGCTTAAAGATGTTGCAGTCAGTGATTTGAGGAATTATTGCCAAACTACTGCTGCTTCCCCCCCACCCCCTTCCATAACTTCACTTGAACACTTAACTCTACTCTGATATTAAGAACTGCTACAGGAATTCCAAGAGGAAAGGCTAAAATAGCTAATAAAAGTTTTAATAGAACACAAGTGTTGAACTGTGCCCCCTCATTTTTCARTAACTAAATGCAGGACCTCTTTTGGATTAAAGCACATTGATTTAGATCAAAGCATATGTTTTTAAACACTGGTCATCTTGACTGAATGGACTGAAATCGGAGTACAAAATGTGGTACCAGATATTCCTCAGACTGTGGTGCAATGCAACAAACCTCATGTTTTGAAAAGCAGGACATTGAAACTTAACTCTTGAAACTGTTTATAGATTTCAGATTTTTAATATTAACTGGTCTGTCAGATTCTAGTGAGACTAACTTTTTCAAACTGTCAATGACAATAACGTACCGGAACAACAAAGCTACTATATAGCATACTGTGTTTTAATGCCTGCAGATTTGTGTGCTTTTGGGACTCTGAGACTGCATCTCCAGATCTCTAAAAGAAAAATTGCTTATATAGTCTTGTTGACGGTAGCGTTTCTTAGCGAAGAACTATCAGTTCTGTTCTCACTGTAGCAACAAGCTAGTGATGTGCAATAGTATAAGCAAACAACTGGAAGACTGTTTACTCCGGACCACAAATGCAGTTGGCATTTGACTTCTGTCAAGTCAAGGGCAAAGGGTTGTGCTTCCATTATGGGCACTCTCAGAGGTATTCTTCCCTAGTCCCTCAGGCTAAAACTGAAACAGAGCAGAGGCAGAGTTGTAAATCTTGTACTTGTCTTGCTACTAGTACTTTTCTGAAGTTGTCTCTTTTCACAAACATAAGTTTCAGGATTTTTTATAAGTCTTTATATTGTCTCTGGACATTACCAAGAGTACATGCATAAATGGGTTTCTTAGTAACCATTTTTCCAGTGTGCTAAAACTACAGTGCAGTTACATTAAGCACTGGGACCTGGCTTGCAGTTTTTCAGACAGGCTTTCGTATGCAAGTAAGTTAATGCTGGGTTAATGTGCAACTTGGTTTCCAGCTGTGTTAAAATTAACCATGTGGCAGTAATTAACAGATCAGAACATCACTCTGTCCCCCAGTTCTTGCTAACTCTAATAGACAATAGTTGTTTGGCTAGCCTTTCTATTTTTTTTTTTTTTTGAAATCTTGTCCCAGTTTGCTGGAAATTCTTCTCCCAATGGTTTTCTCCTTCACTTCCAGCTCTGGAAACAGTCAAACAAACAAACAAACAAACAACTGGATGCTAGTGCTAAACTTGAACTGCTTTCTGATTTGTCACACTAACCAGCTCTTAAGAGATGGAAG
Organism: Rhea americana; assembly: GCF_003343005.1. Taxonomy (NCBI): domain Eukaryota; kingdom Metazoa; phylum Chordata; class Aves; order Rheiformes; family Rheidae; genus Rhea; species Rhea americana. The sequence goes on from NW_028187100.1 coordinate 3,165,919, forward strand.
AAACATGCCAACCTGTCTCTGTCTAATTAACACAGAGAAAATGCCCATTCCAGAAAAAGCAGCGTAATGCAATTCTCCCAAGACACTATGAATTCTAACATAGTGACATCCTATGAGTAAGGGGAAAAAAAAGAAGTGGTACCATTTGATTAGATGTGGCCTATCTTACCTTTTCCCCACTGGTCTGTATGAAGGACAAATGGCTTAATTCAGTCCTAATTAGCTGCACAATTCAGGTTATGGCCTTTTTTTCTCCTCTTAACCAAAAAGAGGACAATCTTTGTMGGATCTACAGCCCTCTTGACCAAAGTTGACTGCCTTTGTTCACACTTCAGCTACACTGAGATCACAGCAATTGCATTTTAAAACTCAAGTGTAAGGGGAGCTCAGATACTGTTTTCAAATACTCTTTGAAATATAAACTGGTGCCTTCTTTTGCATCTGTTCTGGTATTTAACCACTCAAGTGGTATTGGTTTCCTCAAAACGGTGTTTTTGTTTTGTTTTAAAGTCTTGCTGATACCTAAATTGGAGGCCAAAATCTGAAGTTTTGCATGTTAATTGCGTGTATGAATGACAAGCAGAATATTGTCTGGAAGTTTTATTACTGGCTCAGGGTGAATGTCCAAGGGCTCAATTAATTTTGCATTTGTCTTTTGACTATAGTGTCTTAAACAGGTCTTGGTGAAGCAAGTTTTGTAGACTGCAGGTCACTGTTACAGTAAGCAGATTTATTATGAATCTCACCTTCAGAGCACTTGTGGATAGATTTGTTTCAGGGGGCTCAGTTTTGTCTTTGTTTAAGCTCACAGAGATAACAGCAGTTCGTTTCTTCAGCCATTGAAATGTGGACCAATTCTCTTACACTGTTAAGAGAAAACGGATCTTTTTAAAGATCCTTARTGATTTGTTTCTGAATTGAGGCAGTTGAGGTTTTGCACATACCTATTTAGCCAAATTCTAAAACTGGCAAATTGAGCAATTGCTAATGTATCTGTGTCATGTCTTCAAGGGTGGGCATAGAGCGTAAGAAAAAAATAGAATTATTAAATAATAAGATGTGCTAGAAAAATTGAACCTTACGGTATCCATGGTAGCAAGTAATATTTTCTGTTGTCTGTTGAAAATAATTGAGATGAGACATGTTAATTCTTAGAGCAATGTATGTATTTATCAGTAAAGCCAGGGGAGGGTATATAACRGAAATCTTGTGTTAAAAAGGACAATATATCAATTAGGCTGTTAGAGAAAAATATATGCATAAACAGCTGATATTATGTGTCTTTACATTCCTCATCTTGATATGGAAAATAAATGCTAAAAATAGAGGAGGAAAGAATTTCACGGAGAACTAGAGATTTTTAATCAACATCATTCTTAGTGACCTTGCAATTAATCTGGATTTTAAAGCAGGAAAAATAAGTCATATGTTTTTCACTTAGTGTTCAATTTTAAAGCACAACCCTTCTCCAATATTGTTATAAAACAAATTTTTGATAATGYTTCAGTTTCTAATTAAGATGCTTTTATAAAGATTAAAATATATAATTAAAGATTGCGAAAAGCCACAGATTATTAAATAGAAATTAAGGCCTAAAATCAATTAAAAGCAAAAGTTAAATGGAGAGCATAAAAAACAATTACTGAAGCTTTGCATGACAAAGTGATGTGCTACACAAGGAATTTTGATCAGAATTCCGCTTCAATGAGGCATTYCTGTATCTTGGTACATATACAATATTTAACAGCTGACACCTGATGTTAAAGATGCAAGTTTCCTCCCTAATTTGAGTTAATGACTTCACTGCTACAGCTATGTATAGGTGTTGAAGCATCTTATGGGTCATACACATTCTTGCTTTTGCTATAATTTTGAAGTTTTTGCTTCTTACAGTTTTTCCTTCCCACTCCCGTCAAAAGAAAAATCAAGAGCTCTAGTGCTTTTCATTCTTCTAATCATCCATAAAGAAGATTACAGTTAGTTTGAATTTTATTCTAGACAAAAAAATCAAATTGCTATTTGCAGTTTCCTAAAATGTACTTCAAGTCTATTTGGGAGCACAACAGTTAATGTTCCTTTAGTTCCCTTTGGCTGACTGACATAAATTCAAGTTAAATTTACAATGAGGAATCTTTCAAGTGAACATGTAGTACATAAACCAATTAAGATGTATGCTTTAATTTTAAGAACTCCAGTTGAGCTCCTTTTACAGCACTGTAACATTTTAAATGTCCTGAAAGAGTTTCTTTTTGATGCCTTAAATAACTTAATTGCATTTGCTAAAATTTTGTAGCTGCTGCCTGTGTGCAAGAATTAAACTGATATTAAACAAGTTTAAGTGGCATGAGCTAGTATGATTTCAATGAAACTGTTGAATGTGACAATTTGTTAATTGTTAGTAGATTTCAACTGCTCTGAATTTTTCAGCAGATACTTATGTTGCACATAACTTGTAACAATGTTTTCATTAGTTTTAATACTTTGAGGAAGTGTACAAAAAATCCATGGAAAATGTGAATAAATGAGTGGGAGATGACTTTGTGTGTGTTACTTTTGTCTTTGACTAAAAAAATAAATGGAATTAATTTTATGGTCAGTTACTTGCAGGTAAAGTCCAGTCCTCACAGTTTGAGCTCTTGCCTAGAAAATCCTCAAGGCAGCTTTGAAACTTGTCACATCTCTTAAGAGCCAAGTTGGTGAAATACTTCCATGTTGCAAGAGTGAATTGAATCAGCAAAAAGGAAAAGCTAGGGCTATCTTTTCTAGGCAGAGAAAAATTAGTTCATACATGTGAAGTAGAATTACTGTAGAGATACACATTTAATATCTTGGTTTAGAGTTACTGAAGCATGCTCCATTTTGAGAGCAGGCACAGGCCAGGTCCTACAACCAGAGGCCAAATCACAAGGTGAATTACAAGTTCTGCTAAAGACTAGGGACACTACTGGTTTTTGTACAGCCCTAGAATGCTCTTGGCCTGAGGGCTACTGGTGAGGSCAGGTTGGGGTCACCCTTTGTTGGCTGCCTCCTCCCTCCCTCTCCTTTGAAATTGGAACTGGTGCACATAGCAGGAGCCAAACTCAGAGCACAGACACTGAGGAAGAGCCGGTCTGAATGCCCCTAGTGTAGGTCAAGCACTTTTGGGTCTTAAATTTTCTGTGCACCTCACCAGGCAAACAAATTCTTGCCTTTGTTCTTAACTCTTTTAAACATTCAAAATCCGTCGGATTATGAAAGCGCTATCCTGAAGCTGGGCCAGGAAGTGATTCTTCCCTCTTCCTCATTTGTGGCAATTTAGTCAATAGCAAGAAAGCCAGGATAGACGTAATGGCCAAGATCATCTTTGCAAAGCAACGTAGGCTTTGAGACCATGAGTGAGTCTGATCTAGGATCCCTTCATCTCTGCTTCCAAGCCCAGCACAGCTGCAATTCCATAGGCAAGAGGAAACCTAAGTATTCCCTACTAAAGCAGGCATGCTAGCTATCTTTTTTTTTAATAGCATGAGAGCAAAGCACAATGAGCAGCAGGGGCACATGTATTAACACTAATGCCTGACAAACATATGCATTCATAGCAGAATATAAAACTGTACACACACAACTGGAAAAACTCCAGCTATTGAGAAGTTCTCAGTATAGTGGGATTCCAGTTCCACTGGAACACTGGACAGAAAAGCTGTTTTTCTGTCACAGCTGGCCTCTTAGAAGGTTGTGGCRTCATTACAGCCCTCAAACGTTATATACTAAACCATCCCTAAAGTAYAGAACAGTGGTTTCTCTTTTGGTTCACAGTTCACARTCTAAAGGCTTGAAAACACTGCTTCAAGGAAAGCAACGTTCAAGTACTAAGGAATGCTAYTGCAGATAATGAAGTCTAAATGTTGCATCTTTAGGCCTAAATGAGGTATATTTTCCCTAAACCAATACAGAACCTCATGCTCATTCATACAAGTTATCCAATGTCACTTTTGGACAAATTCATAGAATACAAAAAAGCCTCCTAAAGCTTCAATCATACTCCAGCCCTGGGCCCTGCCAATAACTTGAATCAAGATCATCATATATTAGAATGAATATAATCAGAAACACTGCAAAATGCCGCCCACAACAAAGACAGACTTCTAGGTGACTTGGTGGCAAGAAAGCAAAGGCAATAATAACTACTGAAGGGGAAACRATTAGATTTAAATGGATAGACAACATAGTAGAAAGCATGTCATCAGATGAAAACAGCTACATGAAAACAAAGATTAAGTAAGTGTAATAGTAATTACTATATGTAGATGCTCAAGTGTGCAAAATATAATGATGAGAGAGATGACAGAATGCTCACATCTTTCAGAGAACCTGTGGCTTCAGAAACACTACTCACCAAAGATTTTTACCATTTGCACAACAGAAAAGGACAAAAATAACAATGCAGCAGCTGCTAAGCCCTGAACATCCAGACTGAGAAAATGCAACTTTTCAAGAATAGCCTGCACTAATCACAATCAGTCTTTCTTTTTACTAATCCAGTAGAAAAATGATCAACATAGCAGACTAATCACAGCAATAGTCATACAGAACTCAGAACAGCTTAAGCTAAGAAGCACTTCAACTATAAACTAAAGGCTATGTACATGCCATAGGCTATACACTAGTGAAGGGAACAAGTACACTTCATCATGATCCAACCAACRCATTGACAAACTACCTGCTGTAATCAATCTACTGCTAAAGAAAAAGTCCGATCAAGAGAAAGCCAGCCAAACAGTCTTGAGCAGCTTTACGGACAACATGACATTTGAAGCTGTGAGTGCATTCAGAGTCAAAGTTCGGTGAAAGCACTTGCTTCCTACGATGGCCATGAGAAGAAAAAAGAAAACCTAAGTTTAAGCAGAGCAGAGCAATAAACTTGTTTGGATACTTGGTAGATTTTGGCTGGATTAGAGACCCCTGTATTACTCCAGAACTTAAAATACGGGATTATGTGGACATCCATAACAGACTTTACTGTTACTGCATGAAATACAGGAGTAGTGCATAATTATCAACTGAAAAGGTGAATGTACAGTACAAAAAGGGTAAAAAACTAGAAGAAAATTATATCCCTCAAGGTAATTATTGGCATCCTTTTTCAAGTTTCTAGCTGGCTTCTGTTAGAGTAGATTTTTTGTTTTCTTTTTTTTAAAGTCTCATAACCATGGAATTTWTTATTATTATTTATTTGCATCATAACATCCTGAATATTAGTAAGTACTATAAAAAAAAAGCATCAGTTTAGTGGGTATTAATATTAGGAACATAGTAACCTTTCCTGAGATGTAGATAGAACTGCTGGAAGTCTACACAGACAGACATAGGCTTCAGAGACATGATTAGCATTTGCCTCCTCAGGCAATACCAGGGCATAAAATTTTGACTTTGGTTTATTAATTATAATAGACAAAGCAGAATTCTATTTTATATCATAGGTAACACAACATCATAGAAAAAAACCTTGTCTGAGTTATGGTCACTACTAACTTTGGAGCCCCAGCTTAACTGGTGGGCAGCCAGGACATTCTTACCTGTAAATGGTAACTCTATTGACTGCAGTTCCCAGGAAAACTTGCAGATGGTTTCTCCATTCTAAAAAGCAGTTCCCCAGCACTGAAAGGAAAAACTTACGTCACACACCAATTTTAATAGCTTGGACTGTTGAAACAAATTGTTTGGAACAGATTTCATACCTTTAAAATGAAGTCAAAAATGGCTGCTACAAGCAATCATCTAGGCAGGTCACCTTTATTTGTTAGGCAGGTTAACTATAGATGTACTTACCAAGCAGCATGTACTTCAGAATTATTCTTGCCAAAAAGGAAACTCAAATAATGATACTACTAACCCTACTTATTYCTTGATGCCTCATCTTTAACCCAACCATCTTCAAAACAAAATCCAGTGTTAAGGTTGAAGGTCAGGACGGGGATGGAGAAGTGGGCTCTGCCAACCTCTTGTCCTTCAAGAGCAAGGGATGCCTTCTAGACTTAGTAATAGAGAATGCCTTAAGCCTGCGCTAAGTGACATCAGGTTTTGATGAACACAGTAGTTGTACCTGAATTAGAGTTCCAGCATGAGACTTTGAAGAGGCTACAGACTGCTCAGTTGAATGCTTTTACTGGATTTCCCTATAAAAACAGAGCCATGGACATAAATGCCACTTCATGTTGAGGAAAAAGAGGAGAACATGGATTGTATAATTATATATTGTGAAGTACTATATTATGAATCACCAGAATTAAGTAAATGTTAGATTAAATAGATAATGGGGAAAACATTAAAGCAACTGGAATTAACACTTCAAGACAAAGCTTTTAAATACAGAAGCTCTGCACTGATGTGTGCAGGGTAACTTTGTCTTTTTGAAAACTATCAGCCAGCTCCATTCATTTCAATGAGGTTTTAAAAGGGTTTATTCTCATCTTCCTTTAACCAGGACATTTCTTTGAAGGAAACTCATCACCAGATGAATTAACTGCTCAGATACTTACTGCTCACAAATCTACGCTATCGCCTGAAGTTCATCCAGATGAACAGCATTCCTCTGCAGTGCTATCCTTCCTCCATGGAAAGCGGCCACCTTTGTTTGTACAAGGCATCTCCTTCCCTCCCACAGCCTTCGTTCTTGCAGTGCTCTGACAAGGATGCTTTGCCAAATGATTGCTCTTTTTGCTTAGGTACTGTACAGGATATATTGCAAAAGCATGCAAGCTCAGCTCTGGAGCTGGCCAATTTGATCTTCTGCAGTAGAGCTGCAGYGGAGGAGGGGAGAACTCYTCACTCATCTGCATGCGTAAATCCACATTGAGCACACAAACACTTCTGTCTCGTCAGAACAAGAAAACGGATCTACCGTGGTTTTCACGCCAATCTCTCAACCGACATCAACYCTTGTAGGGAAAGCCAACTAGCTGGACTCAGGGAGTTGTGTTCTGGTTTAACTAATCACATGCGACTTATTTCCTGAGGTGGGAGTGCTAGAGGTGATCTATGCACCACCGTGAGAAATTGAGCTGCAAATGAGACTTGAATTAATCTGTATTTTCTTTGATACATTTTTTTCCTTCAATCTGCAAAGTGATTTTATCTTATATTTAACTTCAGCTATTAAATGACATCAGACCAAGACAAAACTTGYCTCCAAAGCAATATTGCAGTATTTCTTGAGAGCATCTCTCCAGAAGAGGACAGGCAAGATGCACATACTCTAGGATGCAAGAACATTGAAGTCAACTTGCCTCTCCAAAGCAGGGGCTCTTGTAAACAAGATAACTGCCACATTGTCAGAACAATCATTTAAATATATTCCCAAGGTTCATTAAAATGATGTGAGAGTATCACAAAGATGTATGTGGCAGTCCTGTCCCACCCACATTTGGATAAAAAAACAAAACAAAAACAAAACAGAAAAGCTCTACACCTTTTTTAATCACTCTTTCACTTATGTTGAAAGACTATAAACCAGTGAGCTTTATTACCATGATTTGCAAGCTTCTGTTTTGTGTAYTGTTTCAAATTATGCTTTCTCCACTCCAGCTGCCCTGAAAACCTTTCATTTTAAAGCATTCAAGTAAGATCACTGTTAGTTTCTAACCAGCATTTTAGTACTTTCTGAGCAGCTGAGATACATTTGCACATGCATGCACAGAGTAATGCCACCAATTCACTTAAACATCCATAGGAAGAGCTAATTCCATCTTCCATTTTGCCTAGCACATCACTGTTCCCTAAGCTATATGCTGCTTAGTGCACATGTGACAACCACACAGTGGTTTGTAAAAAAAGTCCTGGTCTGCAGTTTTTTGAAATGGAATTGACAGCAAGGCAGCAAGTCGCCTTATACCCAACCRGTGATGCTTAAACAAGGGCTACATTTTGATTATTTTTTACTTAAAACAATCTCCYGAACAATCCTACTTTAAATTGATAGTCACAAAAATCAAGGAGAGAGGGGATGCAGTGCCTTGCAAGTCTTTAAACTAAAACTAATACAAAGTTAGTAAATAAAATTTAATGTAATATAAACAGTTAGCTAAGTAGTAATCTCATTTTAACAGTGTCATACAAACCTGTATCAAAGTTTTTCCTAAATTTATCAGGAAGAAATTATTATAGCTATCAGCCTCTATATTGTACTCTACAAGAACCTGGTTGTTAATGACTACATAACTGAGTTTAAAAGAAAACACGTATCAGTTCAGAMAGACTTTTTTTTAATGCCAGTATTTAATGGAAAAAACAAAACAAAACAAGCCTTTTAAAATCAGTTCAGGAGTACATTGACCTTTAACTTCTTCCCCCTTATACAATGTGTAGTTGTTAGAGGCTGATCATTAAAAGATTCAACAAGCATTATCAGAAAGTTGGGCTTTGTCCAAAGTGCCACAGAGTGTTATTTCAATGCTCAGGCTTGCCACCAGCCAAGAATACATTCAAACTCAAACACCACTAGGCACAAAAGGAAAGAAACTATTAGTAAAATGGTAATAATAATAATATAYTATTAACAAAACTCATGGTCATTTAAGAGGTCTCTTTATTGGCTGCAGAGTCCCACACTTTCTTTGCTGCTGCCATACGTAAAGTCAATTCCATTTTTGGTGCACAAAGATTCTCCTTGCTCGTTCGGATGGCTCAGGAACAGTGCCCGTATGATTTTTCAACTGATCATCTTTTAAATCAATACTGATGATCAATGAGGCCAAAAAACCCCAAACAAACCATGCAACATGTGCATAAATATTTATATATTTACACAGAGAACATTAAACCTTGTAACCTACTTGCAGCCTTGTATTATCTTGATCAAGCATCCATACAGCTACATTCTGGTATGAAACACTTTTTCACTTAAGGTTTGGTGTAAAAGCTACTTATTGAACAATACTTTTACCTTGATTCTACTGCTCCTATTTTTGACAGAGAACTTCTGTATACCAATGCCACATACTTTTTCCAGTCATATCTCACAATACAAGATAAGGCATTCACAGATATCTGACCGCTGTGATCACAAGAAACCCATTTTCCAGAGCTTTTAGTGACCTCTGGAGACCATGAGAATCTTTCTAGTGTGAAGGGTGAGTCCAGTTCTTCCAAGAATTCTGAATTTGTCATTTCTCAATGCTGCTACACACAATACAGATAGAGTTTAAGAGTACTTGAGTTACTTCCTAAACAAAAATTTGTTCTTAAGCCCCGCTAGCTAACAACACTGCTTAGGCACTTCTGAAAATTTTATCTATCTTTAACAACAGGGAATTTTAGGCTATAAAATTACAAACAATCATCTGGGAAAGTGAAAAATTAGTAACCAGCAAGAAGCAGTTTAATAGTTTAAAAGTGTATTTTAAGTGGCCTTTACATCCGTACAGAACTTCAGGGACTAGAATATACATAAGAGTCTGCCAGCAGAAATCCATTTACAGAGCCAAGGACTTCACCTTTTTTTTTTTTTAATTAAAGCTTGGTATAAGAATATACTTTGGGAAAACCCTTTGACTCTGAAACATCACCCTTAAAAACTACTCTCTTCTCAGCAAAGCGCACTGTGCCCAGAAGTGGAAAACCGCGTGCAACAGTGATCCACATCCCAACATGCTCAAACCTTGTAAACAACGAAGAGCAAGGGAATAAAAAGAGAAGGAACACAACCTCACACAAACTGGATCAGCCAAGACAGCTGAAAGATTTGTTACATTTCTAAAAATGGCTTCTTTTAAGAGGAGACTTGGAACCCATCCTGTGGTGGCTGGCAATGAGAGAACGCAACTTCACATACGCTGTGGTCTCTAAAGCAGAGCAATAATCTGCTAATACAAAATAGTTGATTTAAGAGGTTTTCTTTAAAAAACTCCAAGAAAACAAAAAAGTCTTTTTACTTGTTAGATTGACAGCAGTGAAAATCTGTTAAGGTTGAAAAGATTTACAACCTTGCATTTGACACCTGTCAATACACACCTTCTGTGGCTAGTTCAAGCAATAAGCCACAGATCTCCCGCAAAAGTGAATGGGCAGAAGGATGGAAGAAATTAACTGTGTGTGAGATGCAGTGGGATTCTGTAAACAAATAAAACAGCTCTGTAAAGCTTCCCAGATTTAACTGTGGTGCTTTCTTGTAAGAAACTGTTATCAAGCCTCAACGTACCTAAAGAAACTTGCTGCTACTCCGAAAGTCAAGACATTAACTGCTACACTTTGTTGCAGTCTTTATGGTATGTAGAACACACTAGTTTATTTCTCAGCAAATATTTAAGTGGCTTTTAGAGGCTAAGATCTATTGGTTTACTGCTTAGGAACTATGAATGAGAAAACTCTCCAAATTAAAAAGGTCAGAAGTTTCTAACATTCCCTTKTCTTTTTTGGTATAGTGCAGCAATAGCATGCTAAGGCTCGAGCTGTGCCATCTTCAAACAGGCAAAACTTCTACCATCTTCCCTGTGAATCTGTCTGTATGAGGACAATCAATTGTAATTAAGGGTTTATTTAAATGCAAAACAAAACACTTTTTTTTCTTTTAGCACTTCATAACCGAAAGTGATCAGCAGGGGCTATACCTAAAAACTCTATTTCAGTTTCTTAGAGAGAAGGTATCTGAGTATCTGGTATACCTACTTACTTCTTAAAAGCTCTATTGACATTCAGTAGACTCTCTGATCTATTTCCTATGGATGGATGCCCGCCCACTTGGGCATACGCATAGCCCATTTCTACTAAATGAGGTGAGGCTTCAAGGTACCCATAGCAGGATAAAAATAAATCAACTAACTCGCTTTAGGACTTTTATATTGCAGCCCTTCAAAAACTGGACATCACTAGAATTCATCCCTGTAGATGTAGCAAAGCACACTGCATAACAGATGTAGGATCTGCACTGCACTTTTTGTAACATTACCTTTGCACTAACGTACTATTTTAGAATCTTTCTTCATCTGCCACGTATTCTGAAGTCTTCTGCAGCAAAACCTGTTCAAGATTTCAGATGAAAGGAAATTAAGCTACYGAGTCTTACTACATGGACATCAAGAAAGTATTAAAAACGACTGCTGTAGACTTAGCAGTATTCAGGTTCCTACGACTCAGGTTCTGATTTGAATTTATTTCCTGTTTTTTATTCCTCTGGCTCTTTGACTGAAAGGTATCAATTGCCAGTAGTAGTGAAAATATTAACCTCTCTCCCTTCCCTCCCCAATGAATATTTGAAGGAAAACTGCAATGTTTTGCTCAGTCCAATGGTATCAAAGTGCAGAAAGTGACAGGCTAAGAAGTAGGATTGGAAAAGGGTCTTCTAGCTGAACCATGGTTTAGATATCTTGGCATAGATATTGGGGGTGGGGAGAGAAGTACATAGGGAGAAAATTTGTACTGTCTGACATTAAACATACTACCTAGGATATCAGGTAAGCCCCTAGATTGCCTATACAGTTTCTTGAGAGGGCAATTCAGCTCTCTCAGTTCCACTTCTCTCCCTCTGGATTTGGTAGGAAGCCTAGGCACCCAGATYACATGCCTCAAGTTAGACATTTTGACACACACGCACGCACACACACACGCACACACACTTTGCTCCTGAAGGAGCAAAGTTCAAAGTCTGCAACATGAACAGCTGCTGTGCTGGTAATGCCAAAGTGAACACTTTTCTAATGCTGCTGCAACATATCTGAAGCAAGCTAAAAACTGGTCTGCTGTCCCTGTCACGCACTCATGCTGCCAGTGTTAGAAATGTCATCCTCTGCATGATGGTGACTGCTTCCAGGCCTAACCTCAACAAAAAAAAAGACCTCCTTATCATGCTTGGTTCATCATGTTGGGCTGAACGATAAAGTTAATCTGTCTTTATGCTGAAGTGGAGCTATTTCCTGGAATCTGGCCAGAAGTAAAAAGCAGACAGTCCTATTTGAGAGGTTAAGCCATGAGATGCTATCGAGAGAATTATAACAAAGCACTTCARGAATGATTGGGTATGAGGGAGACAAAAAAGATCCAGGCTCAGAGCACATGCCATCTTGGTAACTGTGTTGCCAAGGGTAGAGCTTAGGTGCCGAGAATCTGAAAAGCGACAAAAATGGCATCTTCGCTCTCCACAGGTCTCCCTTTGTGCGTATACTAGAGCCTCACACGCTCTAAGCGACATGCTRCCCTCCCTTTGCTGTGCCACTTAAGCAGTTGTAAATAAACTGAAGTATCGACTGGCTCCCATCTCGACCCACTTAATTGGACTGCAGTAGTCTCTGTACTCATTCAGTATTTAGCTTTCAGACATCATGGATAGCAGAGTCCCACTCTGCTGTATTTACACAAAGCTGCATTTTACCTGTAAACATAAGGCTTTTTTGCCTGAGAGCTCCTGACACACAGTTCCAACCTCCCATTATGCTATTCTTAGTCACTTTTCAGAGCAGAATCACATTTATATCTTTTGTCTTTAAAGAAAACCTTTTGTGCTTCAGCACGCTACAGTGCAAAGAAGCATCACCAGGAAATGAAGAATCTGGGAAAGTTGCCCAGATGTTAATCGGCTTTTGTGCCCTCCTTAGCTCCAAACACTACTGCAAGGACATCTTTTTTACTCTGAAGTCCCGTGAATGCCGGAGGATGTTGGTAATTGGTAAGGTTTKCAGTTCTGAAGTCCTATAACTACCTCCTACTTTTCCATTTTAGACTTGAGCTCAGATCGACTTAGCTAACAGAGATAAGCAGCAGTAGTACAGGATACGAACCTCAGCTTTACTATAGCAGCACATTTTAGCCTTTTTCCCAATGGCTCATTTTTACACAGTTCTTGAGGATGAAAATGTTGCTGTTCTTTGGTAGATACAGAAATCTGTCAGCAGAGTTCACCTGTCCTACTAACATTGACACACAAACAAATGGGATCATTTTAAGCATATTTTGAGCTCCAAACTGACCCATTGCACATACCAAAATGGCAATGTATCATTATAGCATCTTCTTCCTTTACCTTCCACAGTAGTAAACTATTCTCTCATCTCGTAAATCCCAACAAACACATGAGTTTACGCGCATATTAAGCCAAACCAACAAGGAGAGCATGGGCAGGAGTCCGTGGAATGCCTTTCATTAGTACATCATTATGAAATTCTCAAGTTGTTTCTCTTAAAGAATATAAAGTTCAACACATTCTGTACATGTTGTTGGTTTCTTAGTTATAAAGTAAACACAGTAACAAACTGTTCATAAAGCATCGATTTGTTTTAAATACAGCCCCTTCTCGTTTTGTTTTTCTGAAAGTCCTCTTCCAGTCAGAAACACTGAAGTGATGTACTGCAAGTGTGCAGGTGGTGTACGACAGCAGAGGAAGGAAGAAAGAGGCACTTTTGTTTGGCTGGTATTCTTTGACTTCCCTTTTTCCTGTGGAGGTTTGCGTTCCTGACACTAGATGGTAGTGCTATCACAGAAAACCGCTGTGGTTAGGCACTTGGCAACAAGACTCCAAGGCAGTGCCCCGCTCTCTGCTATGTCATCAGGATTGGTTTCTGCCGCACTTCCAGGATATCTAGGGGAGAGAGAGGGAAAAACAAAACAGTAAATTCAGGGGACCTCTGAAAGTATCCACAGTATAAGAAAGTAAGATAGTAATTGGAGATGCAATTCTGCACTGTGAGCTTATGTGTCCCCTTATTACACTACTAAAGGAATTTAAAACATAACTAGCATGGCACTGGACGTATTAATAAAGCCCATTCCAATCCCTCCCAGGCTGCATCCTAGCTGAGATGGCAAACCACAAATACATGSCATGATGTAGAGATGATGGCTGACCTACTAGGTATTATTTATACTGAGATCAAACAACATGTCAGATGTGGACAGCGGAGAGATCTTTCAGAGAAATGAGTGGCAGCAGCAGCCATCATGGGTTTTTTCTCTTCTTGAGCAGAGAAATTCACCAATCTCCAAGATCCTTAAAGAGATTTTGGCTCTGCAGATCTAGACACAAGCAATTCAACTGTTTCATGCCTTTTTTTTAGCCTGAAGCCTACAATTCTTTGTTCAAAAGGTTGCCATGAAAACATTTTTCTGTTGCCTTTGGCTGCCGTAAGCCCTCAGCTCTGTATTGTCTAAATGTGACACAAGATGAACCTGTTAAACACCTATCTTTTTCAAATGTGGATAGTAAAACCAGCTTGCTGACATTGCAGTATGAAAAATATCTGGAATTTGGGCTGCCAGGCTCTTTTACAGGCTATACRGAGAATAAGGAACATGAAAGGAAGCACATGCTATAGAGGAAAGTTAATGACTTATGCCTTAAGAGGCAAATCACATATACCTGCACAAAGATGATGATGATAGGAATAAAAATTGATCCACAGTCCTGGAGAGCTCTAGCCACATTTGTAAAGAACRAAACACAGACATGCTGGAGCCAAGCAAAGGGCCACAAAGACTATTAAGGGGTTGGAGCACCTGGGAAATCTTATCAATACACACATATTCCAGACATTTTTAAACATACTGCAACCACTGGCCCTATGATTTTAATTTCTTAGTACTATTCAGAGAGATTAACATCTTTGCCACTCACTCTGCCCTAAGAGAATGCTCACCCTTCTAGAAAGCTGTCAGTGACACAGATGCATTAATTGCAAAAAGGCTTTGAAAGTAGGTTCCACCCAATCTGCCAAGCTAAAGCAAATGCTGGGAGTGGAAAAACTGCAGACAAAAATCTGCCTTAGAGCCCAGACATTTTGTGTCCTTTTTTTGTTTGTCTTGATACACACAGACACCTGCAACCATGTGTTAAACAAATTAAATCTCAGAAAAGGCATTCAAGTAAAAAGCAAGTATTTGAGCGTGGAGGCATTCATGCCACCCACTTGAGSAAGTATTAAATGCCAGCAGGAACAATACATCTTCTGTGACCTCCAAAATGCCTGTGGTGAGAGGAGAGAGAAAGAGAGCATGCACTTGATAACTCTAGCTCCACAGCTGAAAGAATATCAACAGAACTATATTAAGAAATAATTATATATTTTGCTGAAACACYGTTCAAAGTCAAACCTTAATTACAGAGGATCATCTTTTACTGAAATTTGTAATTTCTTCTAATTTGAAATCAACCTCACATACAGTGAAAGGGCAAATGATATAGGAATGTCTCTGCTATGTGTAGTTTCCACTTCTACCTTACCAGCTGCAGTTTCTTTCTCTGCAGAGTAGGAAAGAAGGTACTTTTGCAACAGGCTTTGAAATCTCAGCCTGCAAATGAGGAYAAGACTGCAAACTGTTACTATTACACTAGCACAGTACAACCTACAATATTAAAGGCACATCCACATTATCTTCCTAACTCCTTCAGTAGCACATTAACCTCTTTAAATAACAACAGATTTCCCAAGAACCTTTTTCCTCTTTGCTACCTTTCAGGAGCAGCCTGGTAATAACCACTTTATAATAGATTGGTTTCCTTTTCRGGTGAATTCTTGTTTAGATCCAGACAAGAGAAAGAATGCACTGAACAAAAGCCCAGTCCATAGTTTTGCCCAGACAAACATATTTAGAAGTCATCTTACCTGCAGAATGGGAACAGAAGGAAAGAGATTAAGTTCTTAGAGAAAGTAACAGTTATAAGGATCTTCCAAGGTCAGAGCTAGGACTTTAAGTAGTYCTGAGATCATAACTTTATTCTAGGGTATTCCAGTCTAGATTTTGGTGTTCAGCAATGGTTTTATCCAAGGTACTGCTGAGCTGCTGAAGAACAACTTTCTTTCCACCTGAGATGGCCAGTGAGTATTTTCAGAGTGAAGGGATTTCAGGGCTTCACTTAAGAGAGTGGACTAACACTAGTAATATCTATCTGAAATAAATGACCACTGCTTTTAAACAAATGAGAGAATTCTTAACCACTGYTGTTTTCTCAGTTTCCAGGAGTAACTCAGAGTCCCACAGGGACCCACGTATTGCAACCTGCATCCCTGCAAAGGTAGCAAAGCCTGCTGACTGATAAAGTTCACACAGATCAGTTGTTYTCCCTTGGCCACCTGTATTTGCAGATAGACTAAAGTTATCTAGATGAAAATCAAAACTTCACTACTGCCTGCAGATTGTAAAAGCCAGCTTACCATACTGTCCTACCAGAACATATCATCAATAGCACAGGCATTGGTATCACATAGTAGTGCTGCTCCTGAGTGAACACAGACTCCTGAGTTAGATCATCGGCACAGGCGACTCCAATTATGCACGTTACAATACAAACATTGTTAGGTCTAATCAATGACACTGGGTACCTGACAGATTTATAAGCATCAGTATGGGCATTTTGACCAAACCAAGCAACTCTTAACGCACAGCTCAATTTTAAAAGTCAAAATTACCAAAGACCACCACTCCAAATTCCTGAGTTGCCCTTCCATAATTCCCTTAATCAAAGGTCTAAGACCCACCTGTTCCTCCCAGCAGATGGTTCTTAATTCAGTTATCTTGCAGTCCTGAGAAAGAATAACTTCATCTGCCAACACCAAGGCTACCTGRGAGCCTAATGGYTTTCTCTATTTATAGGTAATAAACRTTAGATTCACCTGTTAAAATTCGATGCAATGGCAAAGTGACATAAGTTAAGTGTGCATAGAGTAGAAAATTTTCATCTGTTCTGTTCAATTTCAGCCATGAGCCAACCAAAGACCGTCCTGTTCCAGATAAGGACCGTGATCTCAGATTTGTTGCATTGTGCAGATCTGTCAAGACAGAAGACAACAAGTTTAAAGTGATTGTACTTCCATGTTTTATTGGAACATACAGTGAAAGTTTCCAAAATTCAATAAAAGGAGAGTCTTATTTTCTAGGGTTAGGTTTAGCTCAGCTGGYTRGAGCATGGTGCTAATAATGCCAAGGTCGTGGGTTCAATCCTCATACGGGCCACTTGTTTGAAGGTTGSACTAGATGATCTCCAGAGGTCCCYTCCAACCTTASCAATTCTATGATTCTATGCTGGTCACTACTACTATTTTGGGCAAGTCTTGTTCAACACAGCRTTTACCATTTACACTAACATTGTTATATCAGCAGCTGGCAGCAATGGTAAACAGTCATCCTCCAGTGGACAAGTCAAGAGAGAGAATAAAGCATTTGCTACCACACTGCACAAGCAGAACCCTCTCCCAGCCTTCCTTCATRTACAAAATAGAATATCCCTATAATAGTTACTCATACAGAAATGCATAAATGTAACAGAAGAAAAATTATTTGCTTCTCTTACAGAGAAAACTGACATCYGCAAGRCAAGAGGAGAGTCAACACTAATCARTCAGTTTACTGCAGATCTTCAAGCATTCCTCAAGCCAAACCTAAGATCCCTYAGCAGCGCCATTCTTGCCATAATTACTTTACTGATCCACAAACATAACTTTTGAAAACTGAGCTCTGATCCACAGTGCTAAAAGCTAATGTTGAAATAACACAATTCTGGACTAGAGTGATCCAAGCTCTGGGATCCATTTGTTTAAAAGCAGGGTCTGATCAAACCAAAGAGGCCCAAACAAAAAAATGTGGCAGAAGCTACTCTGGCAGTGCACAGAACAATGCAAGAAGAAAGTCTAATTTCTCCTACTTCCCTGCTAGTGCACTGAAGGCCAACTGTTAAAGGCCAACTATTCTATGCCCTCTCCCCACGTATCATCACCGTGCTCTTGGCCTACTGTGATCAGGTCAGAATGACTGACATGACTTTTGTATCTGGAACAAGAGCAATTTTCCTGCTCTGCCACATCTGTACATAGCAAAAGTGAGCCAAGACCATAAAAAGCTGTTCCTGCCCTCAGCACATCTGTCTGGAACAGGGGCAGATCTGCAGCGGCACTAGCCAGCCCAGGACACTCCTAGCCTTCAGACAAGCAAGCTATTCTCCACCCATGATGCCAAGATGCCCCAGCATACCTCAGCTTCTATAGAAAGCCGGTCACCAGCTGGAGACTGAACTCAGCTTTTCCGCTCCTGGAATAACAAATCTTACCACTACAGTTTCCTGAGCAAACTCAGGTTTCTGAATTCTTCTGAAAAGAAATACAATTTAGCTACTTCTCCATCTAGAAATGTTATATTCTTAAACAGATTAACTTTCTGACGTAAGATGTTAAAATATTCCTCTATTCCTATCAAAAAGTCAGCTTTGGTAATTCTTCTTGACTCCATTGCTTGGATTTTAATAACCACCGATTTTTCATAATCATAGTCCCARTTGGGTTAAATGGAATTTTTGAGGTCATCTCATCCAGCCTCCCACTCAACAGTAGTAATAGTACAGTAACAACAATGGTAACATTGGATCATTATGTGTATCTTTTTAGAACCAGGAAAGATAAGGTGAAAAYATTTACAGCTGTAGGTGAAACCACATTTCTCAATATTTTTATATTTTTAGTTGCTTACTTTTGTAAATGTATTAGAAGAAAAATAGTAAGAATGGATAAATGTTTTAAACTCCATCCTCTAATCATGCAACAACAAGGAGAAATATAACAAAGACAACAGGACTCCACCTGGGAGAGCCGCCCTTCTCCCCATACTATCTAGTAATTGATCCAAGCTCTACCCTTTGACTAGTTAAGCAAGCTAAATTACATCTCATCTGAAATAACGTGTTTTGAACAGGCAAATTAAAGGACAGGTGAGGAATGGTTTCCATTGACAAAATCCTGAAGAAATAACAATTTAAGTTACAACAGAATTTAAATGAAATGTTTTCATTTAAGACTTTTTTTTTTTAAATGTGCAATTTCTTTTTAGTTAAGCTGGTCCAGTATGACTGATTTCTAAAAAYAGATGACTTCACTGATGTTAATCAGCTCTGGATCCACTCAGGGAACTCAGAGGACTTATCCACAACTGTGCTTTACACCAATGCCTTGTGATTTCTGGGAGAGCTCATTGGAAGAATGGGCTCTTTCCTACTTACCATTCTAAAGTTTCTCTCAAATACATCTCCTGTTTAAAAGGAAGAGATTATTTTTAAACATGTGTAGGAATTGCTGGTCTCCAGCTTTGAAAAGGATGTTACATCTGCAAGTAACTACTTTCAGAGTGGCAGAGGCATTTGACTTTCTGCAGAGCTGAGTTTTTCACAGCGTAAACCTTTGGGAGAATCCAGCATTGGAATCCCTTTCTGTAGCCCTGTCCTCTCTCCAGAGAGGCCAGTTTAGCCGATGTTGTTTCTCTCACCTCCACCATCATCATCTCTGAAGAATTCCTCRCTGTCATTTGCTGAGTGGGATTTTTTCATTTCAGCAATTCGGTTTCGGGGCACTTTTCTCTTGAGAGATGGGGAGAAAAAGGATGGGCGATTGTTTCGCTCTGGGGTTGGTGGTGTGCTGAAAGAAGTGACCTGAAAGGGAAATTGAAGAAATATTGAAGACTGCTTTGTTTAAAAAAATCTTACGCTTCCTGTAACAAATAATCAATCCCAATATGTGGCACAAGGCAGTCGTGTGCAAAAATCAGAATCACGACCAACATCTAGCTAGAAGTTTTTATCAGAGCAGTCAATGAAAGAATGCCAGCTGAGCAGTCATCTCAACTTCAAGAGGTTCATCAAGATGAAAATATTTTGATAAATCACCATCCTCAGCTGTGTTGTGAATACCTCTCTTTTCAGAGCTGTCATGTGATCATGGTGCATAAGGGTTCATATTCACAAGGGAAAAATATAGATTAATTACTTGATTAGGCACCAAGAATGCCAATCTTATTTTATTTTTGAATGTTAAAATTCAGAAATTTGATTTAATATGAGTACTAGACACACTAAAATTGTCCATCTTCATTCCTTTGGTAAACATACAGTAGTTGTTTCCCTGATTAAAGAGATGCTACATGTAGAYGCTCATGGTGTTTCTGTGAAGCAGGGTCACAAGGTAATTACCTAACCCACAATGTCGATGCAAAAGTAAAGTCAACATACAATTGTATTCTATTTCTCTATAGGCTAGAGAAAAACAAAGTGATAGGCTAACCAAATCCTCAGTGGCCTAAGTGATGACAAATACGACATAATTGTCCATGGTGAAATATAAGTTAGGCAGGAAGCTACAGACAGATCCTTCCTTCAGGAAGGCAGCTGCTCTTGGGTAAATCACAATTATAGCTGACCAGATCCATTTGAAATTTTTCCTGAAATAAAGTGGTTATGTGCCATTTTTGCTAGTAATATTTTTAAAATTCCCCTTCAAATGAGGGGAAAAAAATGACACCACTGCAAAACTACTCTGCTAATGRAGATGAGCAATTCCTATCCTATTCCTCCTTCTTCACAAAGTTAATTTAACAATTCTGTAATTCTTCCTGGTCTGAGGTCTCATACCGCTCATATCCGTCCATATGACTAAGGAGGGAAATGACATGTGAGTGAGGATGACAACCAAGCCTGTCAAGCTGGTGTTGCACTGAAGAATATCTCCATGTCATCTTTCTGCCACTGCTACAGAAAAAAATTCAGAAGCATTTTGCCAGTCAAATGATCTTCTCTTCAGTGCACCTGATCTTCAGTTTGTGCTTGCCTCAATTTATTTTTAATCTTGTAGCAATTTCGTATCATCCATGCAGGGAGAAACCAGTAACAGATAAATCACCATTAAAACCATTGCCAGAAAAGCAATGATAATACATTATCAAATAGAAGCACTGGAAGTCTTGGAGCCAGAGGAGCAGAAAGCTCCTCTAACCCTGACTTCCCCTGGTTGTAACTATATGGTAGAGAACACCTACATCTAGTTAGTGAGCTCTGTGCTCGCAGCTCAGTTTGCCTTTTAGAAAGCAAGAAACAAAAAACTTGCAGCTTGCACAGACACCTTTTGAAGCAGTCCTGGTGGCCTCCTTTGAATTACATAGGTTGCCTATATTATGCAGGAAAATAGACTAAAATCCATCAGTAACTACCCTGCCTGGGTCAGGACACATCTGTACAGGTATTTTAAAGCAATTTGTTTAATCCTCATTAACTAGGCAAAACATACTCATTGAAACAACACTTAGAACTGAAAAAGAGCCAAATCGGCATTTTTAGCATTTTATCATACTTGTGCTTAAWATTAAACATATGCTTAAATACTGCATCTAGATCCTCAATTTTTATTCTAACATTATACAGGCTTCACACTGAAGTCACTGGTAGCAAAATCTCTTCTATGTAACATTTCCCGTGAGGTTTACTGAACAATATACATCATATACTAATTCTACACTTTTTGGTAAATCCTATCTTGTATAGGAATGGAATCTATTCATTTTCATAAAAAATAGGCAGAATCATTGTCTTCCCTGGCATCAACATCACTGTTGTTTCAGTAAAACACTCCTCCAGAAATATGAATCATCCAATCATCTCTGTATTCGGCATTTGCTCAAGGGAAATTGCAATAAAAATCCATCTACACATACTGAATATATTCAAAACACACAGACAAAACTAACTTTAGAACCTTGATGTGATTGAATCCCAACAGTCCATCCACTGGTTTTTAAGCAAGATATATTCAYGCTTAACTTTAAGTCAGTATTTCTGTCTGCTACTTACTCTCTCATGCACCGGGGATTCTGGATTTGAATCCTCCTCYGTCCCATATGGCGAAGTGTCACCAGTAGAAACTCTGCTCACTGCCATCTCTGCATGTCCTTTCCCTTGTGGTCCTTTCATTCGGACAAACTCCATGTTGCTATACTTATAAAAGCCAAATGACATCCTTTGAGCCATCTTAGCTGCAACACTCACCTACAATGCATCAAGATAGRAGAGAAACACAGGTAATAGTTCCATGTTTCAAAAAGTAACATTCTCTGAAGGTGGTAGTCTAAGTCAAGAACACAGCAGCTAACGATCGATATAYTGATTCTTATATAGCACATTTTAAGCCATAATCTGTGAAGTGATTTCCAAGACTGAGGCAATTCTACAGATTAAAAAAAAAAGGAGGCTCAGAGGAATCAACTCCTTCAGCTACCCAAAAAGCAGTGTTATCCAATGGCAAGCTGAGATAAAATACTGGTGTCCTGACTTCCACACAGTGTGGCATGGTGGGACACAGGCACACACATGCACAACTCACAGTCTGTGCAAGGACACCAGTTTGAGTCTAAAAATCAACAGACACTCACAGAATCTCCCCCAAACTAGCACGGCATACCACACAATTCCGGCACTACTTTGTGGTAAGTCAGTTCAGACATTTCTGCATCCATACCGTTATGACCAAGCATGAACTGTGTTAGCACTGGTTCTTTAACTGTATCATATTGCTCACCACAAAACACCAAAAATCTTTGAACCCTCTCAACAGATGAAAGGGCTCAATTTCCAACTAACATAACTGAACTGAAAATTCAGATGAAAACTGAAAACGGGAACATAGCAATATGAAAACAAACAAGGTTTTGCTTAATGAAATGAGTAGAACTTATCCATAAATTTCAGCAGTTTACCACAATTTTCAGTAGTTTATTATCTGAGTGGGCCAAGTTTGTTCATAATATAACACAATTCATACCATGTTTCCGTAGTAGGAATTGATAAAGACTTCTGAAATTAAGCAACCTTCAAAAGTAGAGAGAACTTTGTTCTATTAAGAATGAAAATGCAAGTAGATCAGTTCAAGTTATGCCTTTGTCTGTGATTCAGTATTTAAAGATCTAACAATTCTATTTCATCTAAAAAACCAATATGAAATAGCAGTGTGGTCAAACAGGACATTCCTCAGCTATGAGGTGACATTAACACACCAAACCTTGCTTATCCATTGCAAGGCTTTCTCCTTATTTCATCTTTAGCAATTCTGCATTCCTGTATACTTAATAACCTGCCTGCCAACTGCATGCTGCCATAAGGTAATAGTTGGGTAGAGAAACAATTTCAGTTTCAGGTTCTCTGGAAAAAACTCTTAGAAGAGTATGAATGATTTACATTTACAAAGGGAGAAGGGGAAATTACTCAGGACTTCTCAAAGGGGAAGGAAGAAATGGAGATGAGGGAGTTCACAGTCACAGAAGATACTAATTTTTGTTTTGTTTTAAATCCCTCAGGATTGTTTTCAGAGCAAACTGTTTGGGCTGTTTATTGTTTCTTGTACTCTCAGCTTCAGCAATAAGTACAGAACCCTAAACTGCAAGTGTTGGCATTTCATATTTCTAYAGGTAAGCAAAGAAAGTTTCCACCTGTGGCAGTGAAACTATACTGGTGTTTTGAAAATATCTGGAAGTATAGAATGCACTAAAGAACTTAGAGTTTGAAATCTCCCTGTAACATCTTCCTCCTCTGAAGACAATTACAAATATCCATTATCTTTCAGAAAACAAACGGGCTCTCAGAACTCATTTTATTCAGATCCATTCTTATGCCACGCTCTTGGGTTCTTACCAACTTCATTCCTTCCGATAAACACCATATTATACCCTGATCCGAGCAACCTCAGCTGTCTGAGCCAAAAGCACTTGCTTTCAAGTAACTTTCAAAGTCAAAAGGATAGGCTATGATGCAGATGATCTAATGGGACAGAAAGTTAACAGCTTCAGTAGCACTAAAAGAAACATGTTCGGTTATGCAGTCATTGCAAAGGAGATTATTTTTTCGAAGTGCCTTACCCTATTGTCATAGACTTTCTTGAGTGCTTCATAGCGGATGGACCCCTGAAAAATCACCCCTTGAAAGGTGTTGCTTTTGTCACTGGCCACCAGCTCCACACAAACCATTTCTCCTTCACCCACAGTCATGTCACTGAAAACCTGCCATGGATAGAAGACAAAACACTTGAAGGAAAATCACAGCTGTTAAAGCTCAAACATATTTAGTTTCTCACAATTCTCCCTATGTCCAGGGTAGATTCAATGTAAAGAAAAGAAAGCAAGGGAGCTGTAGGCTCCACTCTAGACCTTCCAAAACACACGGCCTTCAGGCCCTYCTCACTGCAGATCACATCTTAGATTAAGCAGTACTCACAGCTAGCCTGTCCTGCTTCAGCCTATCATAAAGACACACAAATGCCAAAATTCAGCTCTAATTTTAGATCTCAAACCCACTTATGTAAGAAAAAGCTCAAAAGAAAAAGAAACCCTCACAGGCTTGGCCCTACAAAAACTCATGGAAGCAAACTCTCAACTGGCCAAGAACATTTGCCCGAAAGATACCTAGGAAATGACCACTTGGGACAGAAGGCTAGAATAAGACAAAGCTCTGCTGCAGCAAGAAACTCACCTCTTCAAAACTGTCAATCATGAAAAATATGTTGGGGTAGCTCATTTTTGACTCTTCTCCTTTGCTGTCCATTGGGTGCTTGCTAGGAGATGCGAACACTTGCTGAGAAAGATTTTGAAAAACGTTACATCTTCTCAGTTAAAGGTAGCCAGAAATAGGAACACTGAATATGAGACAAGCAATACCAAAAGTCCATCATCCAACACTGCTCAATCAGGCACTATTTTGCCTTATGCTAGAGATGTTGGACATCCTGCAGGCAAGGCTGAGATGGTTTTTGACTCCAGCCTRTGTTGCAATAATGAGAGAACCTCTCACTTGTGCCAGCAATGGCCTACAAAGACATCAAAGGCAGAGAGTGCTGAGATCATTGAGTTTTGACATGTAAGCTACCAAGAATCAGCTGTTCCATAATAAACATCCATGTATGTGCCCAACCTCTTACAACCTGGTGGTAAAGCTAAGGTCTCCTACTTGTTAACACCGAAAACAATCCTGAGATGCTTCTTAAGTTACTACAGTGTGCTGCAGAGTAAAAACTCACTCAGCAATAAAGTTACTGTGGAACAGCTAACCTAATATTATTTGTCTGTACAGTGAAGTCCATTGCTACTGTTTGCTACTTAATGGGACGTGTAGACCAGCACTTAATTTTTCATTTCCATCTTCCACTACTAGTATGAACACAGTAAATCTCATAGTTCTGGAGTAGTACAGCACATCAGAGTCCTGAACAATGTTTCTACTATTCAGTATGTGACTACGCACTGACAGGATAATATATGTTTTCTAAAACAAGAACAATAAAAGCTGTAATATAGATTTAAGAAGAAAGTTGGCTTTGGTTCAGTTAAAATGAACAGCCTCACGGGTACACGTTACAGTGAAAATGTTCTAATACAAATACACCTTCCACAGTATACAGAATTGCTTTGTCTCCCTCCATAAACCAACTTCACAATGTTGAAACATTATTGGTACATGCTGATGAATTTCATATGTTCTAGGTGTCTCYTGTAAAAGGAGACGCAAAGAAAAATTTAAAAGCAGTCTCACAGTTTGAGCCGCTAGGAATTAGGAACAAAACCCCTCTGTATTTTGAATGTTGCCCATACACTTTGGGCAGGTCTCTTTTCTTCTTCCCACTTTTCACATCTGCACACAATGTTTACAGATTCCTCTTTCTCAAAGGAATTTTGCAAGAATTAACTCAGGGTGAAATATGAATTTCTTGTACACAGAGGAAACATGAAACAACAATGAGAAATAAAAGGCTTATGTCAGTTGTGTAAATGTGGTGTCTTAGCAACAACAAAAGAAGGGAATTGTTCACCCAGTTAATGCAAATTACAAATACCAATAATCAGTGTTGCTAGCTTTCCTTGTAGGCAAAACAACAACTGATTTCAAAATAATGAAACAAAATTAAAGGATAAAAAACTCTGTGGCTTATTTTAGGTAAAGCCACACAAGCAGTTGAATGAGCTAAAGGAATGGAAATGTCTAGGAGAAACAGTTTGTGCAAAAGAAGCCTTTTAAAACAGAATTTCTGCCAATTGGAAAAAGGTGTTGGAAGATCTATTGGTAACTGATAGAARAAACCTAGGGCTTCCTATTCCTGCCTCATCCATGCTCATTCGTCAGTCTCCTCTACTATGCTAAACTGTGTGTCAACTGAAAGCCACACATGAGCAAGTGATAAAAGCCTTTGGCATGGTGATGGAGCAATTTTAAGATAGAAAAGGTAAGAATCTCAAACAATTGCAGAATCACACAACTGTTAAGGTGAGAAGGGGCCTCCGGGGGTCACCCAGTCCAATCCCCCTGCTCAGGGTCACCTGGAGCAGGTTGCCCAGCACCTCGTCCAACTGAGTTTTGAGTATCTCCAAGGACGGAGACTCCACACCCTCTAAACAACTTGTTCCAGGGAAAAAAAAAAAAAAAAAAAGTTCCTTATGTTCAGATGGAACTTCCTGTGTTTCAGTTTGTGCCTGTTGCTTCTTGCTTCTTGTCCTGTCACTGAGCACTAAGAGATAAACTGATACTTACGCTACCATTTAATAGCCCTAAAAGTACACATTACAGATATATCCTGAAAGTTTCTCATTAAAAAAATGTGTGTGGGTACAATCATCCCTACAATTCAGGTTCACCTTCAGATAGGCATATCGACTCAATACCCTCTGTCCAAATCCAGTAAGGAAAGATACACACCTTGAATGCTGAAAAGCCCCTACAATTTTCTTGAAGAGGCTATCAAGCACATTTAGATCTCACAGTTAGATGACCAGCACCAGACAAAAACCTAAGCTGCTTCACAAGGATGCTTCTGTTACAGAGAGCAGCCTAAAAACTGTTGCTCTGATTTTGACACAGTTTTTAGGATTAGGTAATGCTGGATGCTAACCTCCAGTCCACAGAAATAACAAGGTAACCTCACCTGAGATTTCTTTTTGTGAATGTGAATATCTCCTCCATCTGATCGTGTGCAGACAGCACAAGTTACCACATAATCCAGCTGAAACAGAACACCAGACAGAGAAATGAAGGTTTAGATCAAAAAAAACAAATAAAAAACCAAACAAACAAACAAAAAAAAAACATTTAGGTGCACAAAGCAGACCATATTCTGCCTTCAATTSTTTCAGATCTCTGGATAAGAAGTAAAATGTTTTGGTATTGCTATTTCCTCTCTTCTACTGACTATACCGAAACTCCTACTGTTTTCTTAATAGCCAAGAAGCCTGTATTTGCTTATTAATGCAGCAATATTGAATTCTTTTGCAAAAAGTCGCTGGGGTGCACACACTATAGGTAAGAAAAGTAAAGAAACTCCTGTCAATATTGTTTAACGCTATCTTATTGGTCAGCTAGGGGAATAAGCATGACACACACAGACTTTCAAAGGGATAAATGGAAAACACCATCTGCCTTGGAAAAGGGAAATTTAATGAACACAAGCATCATACGAGACCAAGCTGAAGCCATCAGAACAGCCTAAGAAATAACCAGGGAAAACTCATATGGAGCAGATATAATCATTCTATAATCATTCTAGACAGCAGTGCCCAGCTTTAACAGCATCTCCAATTTCTGACTGCAGCAAAATCATTCTGTTTTTATTCAGCATCAGATACTGGTGGAAATTGCTCTCTGCAGAGAAGTTCTGCAATGAGTGTTTTGAGAGGGAGTAAAGAAAAAAATGGTTTCTTCTATAGGATGTGTGCATTAAGCCRATGGTCCCATATTTTGAGATCATAATCAACAAAACTTGTAAGAGATCTGAAATGACTGCAGTAATAATCAGCTTCCCGAAGCACCAATGTAATGTGAAGTACCCGAACAATCCRTGAGTTAATTAAAAAATAATTTGTGCTAGTTTCATGTTTCCACCAACAAAAAAAAAAGGCTCATTAAGTTCTTATGCCACGAGCAGCAAGCTCCCAGTGCAGTACAAAATACTTTTATTGCATTCCCACTCAGCAGTTTCTMTTCGCTGCACCAGTATTGTGAATTTTAATGAAAATGTTGCATGTCTAATAGTCCCATTCATTCTCAAAAACAATGAAACTTGATGAAACTCCATTTTGCAAAACTTTTTGTTACTGAGCATAAAAATTCAGCCCAGCTCCACTAGTTAAATTTGAAGTTACTTTGAAGTTACATTTTCTTATATTTTTTCTTTCTTTCTTT
>NW_028187100.1:3194428-3261351 GCF_003343005.1 Rhea americana
TGTGAAGGAGGGTGGGTGGAAAAGACAGCTCTGTGCAGAAGAATCGCAGTTCTGGATAGCAGCCCCATTTAATCCTTCTAACAGGTACACTTTAACAAAAATGAAATAAAAGCTGGCCTCCACACATTCATCTCTCTCAATCTAACCCCTCGAAATCAAATATGACCCCAGATTGATGCTAAGCTCATGCATCTGGTAGCTSTTTGGAGAAAAACAGTGGGGCACGAATGAGAACTCAGAAGTATCTTAGGGCAATAGAGGAAYCTTCATCTCCAAGAGTCTGAGAAGGCTTGTGAAGAATCTCCTTTCTCACTAGCAAAATGCAGCTAGCTTTGGGATAAAAGGAAAGAGTGCAGACAGCCWGCTCATCGTTTTAGAAGCAGGAGCAAGGAACAGAACTTATTCCAGGTGCAATGGGAGACTTRTGAAGACTTAAAGTTCACTAATTAATGCCTCACATGCCACAGCTTGGTAACCACTGTTCTCAATATTTCCCTCCAACAGTACTGATAAGACCCAAATACTAAATATGAGATTTTCAAATGTACAAAAAAAAGGGGGTGGGGCAAGGGGGAAAAAATCAAGAAAAAAATATATATATAGCCCCAGAAAACAAAACAGCCCTACAAACAGTAATAAGCTGAACTGACTGATATAAGAAATACGAAACTTGACTTGATGCAGTGCACAGAGCTAGACAGTGGTATGCCGCTTTATCAAGCTGCAGCAGGGGGCTTAACCTAACAAAACTGTGTGTAACATAAAAGAGGATGATTAGTAGCACACTCAGTATTTAACRCAAACACATTTGCTAAATATTTGTTAAAATATCTCTAATATTATGACCAGATGACCTAGCTGTAGAGTCAGTTCATGAACTCTTGTTTTGGTTAGGGCAGAGAAAGAAGGGTTCATCAGAAAAYAGATTATTGAAAAGCCAGAATATGCAATCAAAAGAGTATAGTACCTGTATATATATTTCAATTCCTTTGGGAAGAATAAAGCTATATGAAATATAATGAAGCACAATGAAACAGTATATTTCAGAGCTGACATCATCATCAGATAACACAGAAGTTGAATGCACTCTTTTTGATTATTATTTTTTCCCCACTTACAAATATCTTTCAAAAATGTCTATAGATGCATATATCAACATTTGCTTTTTTGCTGTTGTTTTTGTTTCTTTTAAAACTCCTAACCATGATTTTTTCTACTGGCAATATACAATTCCACAACGTGAAAGTTACTGTAAAAACAGGACTGAGATGTGAGCAGTTGAAGGACRTATTCTAACTTAAATTCGCCTCCGAATAAACTAGGGTGATATTTGCCCTTTTTGTACCTATATGCATAAAAATATCATGTTCACAGGATTCCAGAAATATCCTGCGAGACAGAAGCTGTCATGTCACTGAAGGAAGGCAATACCAAGAGGACTGGCCGAAGGCAYGCCTAACTGAGTAATTCCAGGGTAAAACTCCAGGTCTAACTAATTCCTGGCTTAAAATGACCATGTTCATAGCAAATATCTGATATCTTTGGTGATTCTGCCTTCATATCCACAAAGCCTTTATTTTAACCTAGGCCGAGTTTAATCATTTCTTAGCAATAAAATTCAAATCCCACGTCACAGACCTCAGTGACTAATGTTTTCTGATCAAGTRTTACAAGGTGCTTGGGAAATTAAATCACATGAACTATTTCTCTTCAGCAATTAGGAAGTTATTGCACCAGATTTTTCACATAACACCCCTCCCACTCTATTATAAACAACGGCAGAAAAAGACTTCTCTTTAATCAGYCGTGACACTTTTTTCCTACGAACTAATTTACAGAAAGATTCTGCGGACAGTATAACTTATGAGTAAGGGCATCATACGTTACAGGGAATTACTGCCATGGTTGTTTACTCCATGCGATAAGCCCAGAAKTCTCAGCTATATTCAAAAGGAAATGTATTTAGGGAAGTCAGATTAATTTTGGCCGGGCAAAAAAGCACATGGAGCATGGCTCTCGGCCTGACAGGGCAAGCCATCCAGGGGACAGCCCATCTCTTCCCAGTTACACAGGAGTCATCAGCAGGCAGAAGCTACAGGAGTACCACTAACTCAACTCAGCAAAGACACAAAACMGACTTCCTGATGCTTTCCACTATGCACAATATAGTGTAAGTYGCTACACAGAGTATATTGTAAGTTGCTCACCCGTTATCTCAAAYGGCTTTGTTCTGCAAAGTCCATCTCTCATTTGTTCCTAAACAACTGCTTTTGAAAAAAAAGAAAAAAAAATCCCTAAGACACATCACAATAAAGCAAAGCCCTAGATCAGAGCTGGCCTAAGCAAAAAGCAGCTTCCCAGGAGGGTCAAGTTCCCGCAAGTGCTGCGGCTCACAAATCAGTCTCAGCTCCCTTGCCCRCCATGGTGCTGGAAGGGCCAAGACGGATATTTGATACCAGACAAACAGATTAACAAGCTTAGTCCAAGTGGGATGGGCCAAGGATGCAAGAGTAACTCCCTCCATAGGGTGCCTGCCCGAGAGCTGCACGCTCATCTTCCTGGTGTTATACACAAATTGTATATAAGCCAAAAATAGAAAAATCAAAACCTGGAGATGAAAGCCTCATTTCTTTCTCAAGTTACTTATGCTGCAAAATAACTGCAATAACAAAATCAAGTATACACTGTAGAAACCACAGCTACTTTTCAGTTAGCATCATG
Organism: Rhea americana; assembly: GCF_003343005.1. NCBI lineage: Eukaryota > Metazoa > Chordata > Aves > Rheiformes > Rheidae > Rhea > Rhea americana. The sequence goes on from NW_028187100.1 coordinate 3,197,150, forward strand.
GGATTTTCTTAATTTAACATCAAATTCGAAAATGAAGGGGTAAGTGCCAGCATTTAAATTAAGTGAATCATTTTAAGTGAACTCAGCACTGCAAGAAGGCATTTGGGACTGACAAAATGGGAAATGGGAGACTAACATATTCACAGTTCTGACCTCCAAGCATTAGCGCATCAACGAATAGCAAAGCTATCAACATCTCCGTAGATTCCCAATGTAATAGAAACCATCATGTGAGTTTAGGTAAGTCAGCGTTGCCAGAGCTGAGGAGAGTCCTTCCTGACTGCAGAGAAACATCTACCTTACAGATATTTAGATAGAAACCATGTTGTAAAGGGGAACCTAAATTACTTTTTTTTTAATGTTTTCTTAAAACAAAAACAAAAACAAAAACAAAAAAAAAACAAACACATGCTTTCAGGACACAGTGTTGTGATTTTCTGAGCCTAATGCACGTTGTCAAGCGTAGACTTCCAGAGTTAAGCATGGTATGGACAGAACATGCTCCTTTTTCAGATAGCTGAGCCCTCCCAAACAAATGAATCTGTTTCAGTCTGGGACACAGGAGACATACTGGGTCTTTTTTCAGATCTACTACAGATTCTCTTTGCCACATCCCACCTCTAGTTTGCTTATTTGGCTTCAGATTAGACGTGCTTTCCTGCCTGGCTGAAAACTTATTAATAAAAAAACTGCATAAGTGCTTATTATTTATTCCCAGTAAAAATTCAAAAGCCAAGCTGGATTTTCTTGCTCAAGTCAAGCAGATTGCCTTTGTACAGTTTCAGCAAGCTGAAAATGATTACGTGGCCTTTATAAAGCCTTCACAGATTACCGAGTTTAAGGTCGGAAAGGAGCATTGCATCAACTGGGTTGGCCTATGCACCAGGGCCATCTTACCCTGTTACTTTTGTACAAAGCCCAGTTAATCACATTTTACTGCACAGGAAAATATCCTGTTTTCAGAACTTGTTCCAATGACTAATCACCCTCTTTGGCTGAAAGGATGCAACTTCCTCATTTAATTCATCTGCTTCTCTTTTTCCAGACTCGGCCTCTTGCATGCCTATTTCTACTGTATCAAGAAGTTCTTTAATATTCAGTGTGTGTTGTGTTTTTTGTTGTTTTTTTTTTTTCACATGAAGGAATTAACATACTATAAATTAGTCATGTTGATATTCTCTCATAAGAACTGAGACAAGAACAAAATTTCTTTAAGAGCTGTTTGTGCCTCTCATAGCAGCCTTCTCTGCACTTGGTATTTCACAGTCGTTTCAGAAAAGAAACACTAGACCTCGACATAGCTTTCCGGCAGTGGCACAACACTGCTGTACATGCTCTCGCTGTTCCCCTGTTCACACACCTCGGGATTACACTTTTTCTGCACACCACCGCACCAGAAGCTTACACCAGAGCACTCTGCGAGCTCTCTATCCCCCCTGGAGCCTGCATGCGTTCCTGGCACTGACGTACTGCACTACGGGAAGAAACTCAGACTCCCCCAAGATCAGATTGCTCTGTCAGATCCCCAACTCCCCAGGATCAGATTGCTCTGACACTCATGCCCTAATTGCAACTTACAGACCAGCAATTTGTGTCATCCACAAAGCTGAAGCAGCTGTGATTTCTTAATGCCAGTCACCGATCTCTGCAGAACCCCTCCTAAGTGCAAAGACACAGAGCACCTATTGCAGATAAACACTGATGTATTTTATTCCCAGAAATATATATGCCTTTTCAGAGATGTGCACATTATGAGATTGTTATCTTTACCAAAAAAGTAGCGATGGTTTAAAAAAAAAAAAAAGAAAAGAAAAAGAAAAAGAAATCACAGATATTTTCTGTACTGGAAACCAATATAATGTATCCTTTAGTTTTGCACTTACAGACAGATGAAAATTTTTTGTCATAAAGCCCAGAAAAATGCATATGAGACTGAAGTCCAGGTTTTAAATCTTTATGAGAAACAGTATTTTTTCCAGTGTGCCTAATTGCTCCCCAAAACTTTCAGCATAGGATTTTTTTTTCTTTTTTTTAAATTCATAATGATAACATGAACTTTAGGGAATTTAGCTTCCTAAGCCAACCTCCTCCTCAATAACCCTACTCAGGAGAGCATTAATTCTATAGAGTTCCCAATACATCAGAGCTATTTGATAATACCTGTATGAATTGAAAATCACCTTGTTTGCACAGCTTAGCTCACAAGTCTTTAAAAAAAACTCTCAAAAAAGAAATCTATAATCAAAAACTGTTATGGGCTGTCAGCTGGGAAGTATGGAAACAATGGGATAAGAAGGACATTGTTTACAAGGAGTGGTATTTTGTTGGCATTCAGAATCCATCCAACAAAGCAGATTCTGCCTTTCTTTTTTTAAAAAGTATAGTAGCATACAGGTCTATCTAGCCATAGCACTACTTTTCAGTCTCCTAGATGACATTTGCTAAGAAATCGTAAGAGGTGATGGGATGGGGAGAGGGGGAGCGGGGGAGCATTCGAGACTTTTTCCACAAAGTAACTTAAAAGCTCAGCTAGGAAATACAGCTACTCTCTCCAGAGTAGCTGGAGTACTGAGACTGAAATTTGACTTTTAGGCTTTTACTTTGCCAGGTTTGTGGTTCAAAGACAACAAGGAAAACTAGCAAGAACAAGTTTATTTCAACAACCATCTTAAACTAGTGCAGAATTATTCTGTAAGGTGTGCATTCACTAGAGCACATTTTCAGAAGACCCCATCACATACTCCTCCGAGCTATTCTGAAGCCTACTGGCTTGCAACTTTAGAAGTATTTTTCTCACRTTTATCCAAATGTTTCCCTATAACTCCAAAATGTTACATCTTAAATCCTATCTGAACTAAACTGTCTTTCTAAATTCAATCACTAAAGCAACTAATGCCTTTTTCTCCTATGCTTCAGTTATCCTCCCCTGTCCAGCAGCTCTGGTTTGTTCCACTCTTTTCTGGTGTGTTATCTTCCAGCCACTTGTTTTGCTCTCCTTGTTATTTCCCATTTTATCCATCTCTTTTCATCTATGAGGTACCTTTAAATAAATGGTACGTGCCAGACGCTGTCATTCCCCACAGATGTAACATAGCAAATTGATCTCATCGGCAGGACAGTGTATTTTCTGTGTCCTGTTTCCTGGACACACCACTCCACTCCTGGATATCTAACATTTTATACTTTGACAGATACCTATTTCACCATACAAGTGCTTTGTGTGCGTGTGTGCGTGTGTGCGTGTGAGAGAGAGAGAGAGAGAGAGAGAGAGAGAGAGAGAGAGAGATGTCTCCATGCCCCAGGTGCTAAACCTACAACTTGAAATAATTTCATAGCGTGGACACCAGCATCTCTGTAGGTGCAACAGCACAAGCTTGGCATAGGTTAGCAGCTCAAGCATTTAAGCATCCTGATTCCATTAGGCAGCTTCACATGCAGTATCGACTGTGGCATGAATCAGCAGCCACTTGGAAAGTAATGAGCTGTTTCACAGTCTGCAAGCAATGCCCTCTYTCACACACACCCCCTCCAAATGGAAATAATTGCTCCCCAGGACACGTCAGCCACCATGCCTTCATCAGAAGAGCTGTCTCATGCAGTTGTGATACTTAGCTGCTTTGCTACTGGATTCATACATAATCAATACATAATGATGCTGCGCACAACACAAGGCATTTGTTTATAAGCTTGGACTGTAAAAAAAAGAATTACATTTTATCAGTATAATCAACTACAACTGAAATCTTTCTCTTAGGGAAAAGAAAGAAAGATCTCTTAAAAAAARTAAGAAAAGAAAATCAGAGGAAAATATTTCAAGTATAACAAAGAAATGCTGCTAAATGCTAGAATCGAGCTATCAAGCAATGTGAGAGAAGAAAAAGCTCAAATAACCATAACTGGATTCTCAGGCTGGGTAGAACATTAAAACACCTTTTCTTTCTTGATCTTATGAATATATATATTACAAACAACTTGAAATATTTAATTTAGCGCTAACAGTGCTACTATATCAGGACAGGTCATTGAGAGAAGGAGATAGGATTTTTTAGAACAATAGCTACATACTAGAACTAATTGGTTAGACAGAAAGAAAAACTTTTGGGCATAAACAGCCATCTTCTGCTCCTCCTGTTACAGGAAAAAAAAAAAACTAATCTATTTTTCTATGCAAAGACATCAGTTCTCACTCCCAAACATCAGCTCTCAAGTAACTGGAAATATACTATTCCAATGTATTCTCAAAAACCAATACATTTTTGGACTTGCATCAATCTGCATTGTCTCCATGACTAATGTCACCAAGATATCACTGATACTTTGTAGGCAGCAATTAAGTTGTTAAAAGCAACTGAAATGCCATTTCACTGTAGCTCCAAGAGATTTCTGAAACTTGCCACCAACTCGAAACAATTCAGAAGGTAAAGATAGTATTCCAGGAGCCCCCAAGACTATTTGATGCAGAAATTAGGGTTTTTTTGCAAAACAAGACATCACTAAGTGTGGCCTGGAGGTCACAACTCCAATCTCCAAGACTTTGGCTTCATATGCGTTTGGCAAACTGGGAGGAGTCATGCAGGCATGTCTATAAAGCTGTGTTTTTGTGTTCTGTAACTGAGGCTTCCAAGCATCATTGTCCAACAAACACTCAATGAGACAACATGAACTGATCTCACTAAGTCACCCATAAAAATCCATCTGCTTGCTCATCCACTCAGCATTGACAGACCTGTCTCTATTAAATGGGAAGAAAAACAGGGAAGATTGGCATTTTCTGCAGTATGCAGAGAAGCTTCATGGGAAGGGTGCAGCACTAGCCCTGCCATATGGAGAAGCTGCACAGGGGCCACTGACATTAACAACAGATCACACTCTCAGCCTTGCCTAAGTATTATCTTRGATAAATATTTTAAAGGGAGACAAGTGTATTTAATAATGTACTAAAAGGAAAAAGTCATTCACACGTCTTACGGAGTTTTCATCTCAGAATTACTGGTTACTGTGATTTTTATTGGCAATGGCTTTAGAGGACAATGACAAGAAAATCCTCCAAAATAAAATTACAACTTCTTTTTTCCTGGATACTATTAATTATTTAGAATTTGCACCTGGTGCTACTGGAACACAGTCTGGAGCCCACATAAAAGGCAGCACAATTCCCAGTAGCTATGGTAACTAGACACCCACCTTAACTGTAAAGCTGAAAGTCCACTGCAATAAAGCAATTGTGAACTGGTTTGCACAAGAGGTGAAGTTCAGCTACAATCAAAACACCTATTTTGTTATTTGTTTAAATATTAATTACCTAGAATTCCCCCCCTCAACCACCTGGGAACAATCAAAAGCTATATCAACAGAAATAGCCATAAAGTATCTTAAAAAAATGATTTTATTTTCCAGAGTCTTCAGATAAATTGCAACAGCAAAAAGATATTTCAGTCACCAGCACCTTGTGGAKGTTCCTTCAGAGGTCCAAATGGCATAACTTGCAAGCCCAAATGAAGTAGCTCATATTTTCTATRATTTATTACTCAGGAGAATCTGTTCATAGTTTTGGACTCCCTCTTCCACTTGTTGACGAGAGAAATGCTGGGCGATTACACTTCTGCTGCTCATTCATGACCTACAGGTGAGAGACTTTGCAGAGCAGATCATCCCAATAGGCAGCATTTATGTCCTAYTTCTGTAAATGTCACATTGACATTTAGCTTGAATATTCAACCTGGTGGATTTACTGCAAACACTACATGAATTTGTAGGCAAGGACATGCAAGGGTGTTTGCAGGTGGAATCGAAGCCTTCATACRGCAGTGGATTATCCTCTCTCATCTTGCAAGTTTCAGGATGGTTGATGACACATGAAAACAATTTCTGCAATGGCTACAGTTCCTCCTCCATCTCATACCAATCAGGAGCTCTGTGTTTAAGAAGGCTACCTGCAAGCATGCTTCTGAAATYGAAAAGTAAGCAAACAATTTGCTCTGCTTTTTCCCATTTATCCACAAAAATCAATCTGGATCCGGAAAACAATTCAGGTCAGAATCATTCAGGCTGTGTTACAGTAATAGTCCCTATATTCCTGTCTTGAAGATGCTGTTCTTGTTCAAATAAGCAGTCAAATTTGTTGTCAAATGTCTTCTCCACTCCTGTCCTCTTTCTCACCTCTCATGTATGTATTTAGGACTTCAATATAATAGCAGTCACCTCAGGTGAATGTGAGATTGCTGGATAGATCTGATCTTAGAAAAGGAGTAGGGTTACTGATGTAATGATACGTTTAATGAGGGGAAAAAAATCCAACAYTTGGTTTAAGGGAAAGGGACTTCCACAACCCACTGTGAGTTCCCTCCTACACCCGCCCAGCTTTCTTTCAAATATACTGGCCACCTTCAGATAAATTTGACAGGTCTCGCAAATCATGTTTTTGTGACAACTGCTGATAAGAGGAGAGATGTCCAACTCATTACTACAGATGAAGAAAGGCCGGGGAAACTCGGTCTTTTCCTAACTTCTCTGCAGACATTTACTGCTACCCAATCATGACACCTGCTATCTTTTGCCCAAGCAGCAACCAAAACAAGCAGAAAAGGAAGTTGCAAGGTAAGAAATGGACTATTGCAGCAGGGATACTGGGGACAGAGAAGGGAAATCAGCTGTACTTTGGAGACTGGAAAGGACCTTGGAATACCGCAGGAATGGTGTCAGGGCAGAGAAGAGAAGCAAGATTAGTGGAGAAGGATTTTTGATTTTTTTTTTTAATACAAGAGATGAGGTATATCTACAGAGAAGACCTGGCTTTATTATTCCGCAACTCACTGAACAGTGAGTTTCAGCTTTTATATTTCATAGGAGTGAGATCCCTGCCCACTGAAATCAGTAGCAAAATCCTCCAGAACTTCAGAGGATCTGCGATCTCACCTCAAAATTTGCCAACTATTTACAACTTCTACTTACATTCTTCAAGGTAAATTCGTATCGGTGTATCTGCAGTGGTTTAGATTAAAACATTTAAAAACATGGCAAACCACTATAACTAYGACCATATTGCAAGGATTACATATTACAATTACATATGGCAACAATTACACACGTAACTATGAAGATTCTCTACATAGGGCCTTTTCTTTTGGACCAAAGAAATTTGCTAGGCTTATAACCCCATTTCACTAAAAGCCACAGACCCCCTAAGGTTTACTGGTCTTTAYATATATTTTTTATAAAGTGGTAATTACAAATAAAGTGGTGAGTGCTTGGGAAAGCTAAAAAGCCCCATCTGATCGAATAAAACCTTTCCATTTGATAGAAAAATCCACAGGGCAGAAGACAACTGCACTGTAAAAATTTAATTTTACATTCTGTTGTCACTTAAAAGCTCCACAAGYGATCATGAAACTGGACAGGTATGTTTGGGAAAGACATTTACAAGAGAATCACTTGTATGATTAACAGCACTGTAATCTTTTATTCCTGAGGAYTGGTATCAGTTAAGGAGATTAAAACAGGCAGTGATTTCAACATATCTGATAAAGTTCAGCACAGCTCTCAGTCACCTAAGTTTAGCTTGCATCAGGAAAAGACCTGAAAGTTAATTTGGGATTTTAAAGAGAGTAAGACAACAAGAATATTTTTTTTCCCTCCTAACAATTAAACAGGATTTAAATCCTTAAGAGGATACTATCACTATGAAATAGATGGCTTAGGAATTTTTCCTTGTGCTAGTCAAGAGATTTGCAGGGAGAAAGCTTCAGAGACCTGTGAGCAGCACCAATGCAGGGCTCTGCACATAACCATGCCATACAGGTGCTTCGACTGTAGYGAAGTGCTGTTAGACACTTGATAAATGAAAAGGAGAGTAGGAAAATGCAGTAGATCACTTATCTTAATCCCTGTAAGCTTTTCTGTGCTGTGTTCTACCTCCTTTTAAATAATCTAAACAATGAGATTTCCAGTATTTCTGCKCAAGACCCCAGACTTTGTTCTATTATCAATTCTGAACTGAAAACTTTAACATCAGACCCCATTTATCTCTAACGCGACAAGAGTAAAATGTTTCTGGCTGTCAACTGATGTGATAGATTAGCCTGGATACATCAGCCTCCTTCCCTCTTCAAAGCCAGAAAACACTCTCCTGTAACCTCTCCACCTCACCACTCTACAGCAAAAACAGCAACAACAAAAAAAACACACACACAAAAAGCTGTTTGCTCCCCTCATTTGAGGGCATACACACTAATTTTCAAGACTCTTCACTRCCTTAAGGTTGTTGCTTTGAGGCAACAAAATTGCTGTGCTTGACACACTGAAAAAGTAATCTTAGCTGTTGACACTTGTATTCTGAATTGCATCAACTTCCAYTCTCTGAACAAGATGCTACATAGATGTTTCAACCTCTGTAAATCTGCTGAAGCAATATTCATATTCTGAAAGGGTAGATCCACGTGTGGCTATTTAAGTGTTATTAACATATGGTCTCAGACCACAGAATAACAGGCACAATACGTTGTTCACTGTTGTTTCATTACTGCATTAGTTTCCCAGTTTTCTGAATTCCTTCACAGAGGAGCCCGAGTGCCTGAAGCAGCAAGCAGCAGGCTTACCGCACAGCACAACCAATAAAACAGGGGAAGGCAGGTTACATCATTAACTAAAGCAGCAATTACATGGTAGAAATAAGATTAGAATGTTAAATCTTTACTTTTTTTGTAAATCCCCTCTGTTGGATGTGTAAATATAATAATAAGAAACATCAGAGACTTGATCACAACAGTCTAGAGCTTCGATTCAATTGCAGGGTTCAACACTGAAAACAGACATTTTGTTATCTCCAGGAAGCAAGCTGACACTGCCTGGATAACCCACAGACCAAACACACTAAATGCACTGCTGAAGCAGCAGCCTGATGAGGCTTYTGGGAAGCTCTAAGCAGAGACTGCTACCTTCTTCAGTGTGTGAAGCTCAGCTTAGTGGTGCTCTTCTGACCTTCAAGCCTATGGTGACTCAGAAATGCTGCGTTTGTGGTATTGAATTATTCATTACAATTTTATCAGTTGGGGAATTAGGCTTGGGTTTGTACTCTTCCAATTGAAATTTCCTTCTGCTACAGAGGAGAAAGAGCTTTCTAGTCACTGGACTCAGGGCTGCCATATTTTGGTGTAATTTCTATTAAATTCACTTCTGATTGACACAGAGTTTGAATTCTTAAGAAATTTCTGCAAATACTCAAAGCCTATGATTAAAAGCAAGAAAAGGAATTCTCCAAGAATACCCCTGTAACACACACTCCCTTTCAGAGATGGTAGTTTACAGACCATAGCACCAGAAAGATTTTTCAGCTGCATACTTGCTTTGCCTCAGATATGAATTTACCCTGCCAATAGGAGAGAATATGAAAGCATCTCCAAAACTAATGTTCATTAGCCTGCTAGATGCATTGCAAGCACACTCCCAGGTCACAGGTACCTGGATCCAATTCTATATGGGGAAAATATGGTCTCAATAAGCCTGTCAAGGTATTGTTCTCTTCCTTTCTGCCAAGAATTCTGTCAGCATACACAGGAAATTAAGATAGTCTTCAGAAAAATGGAACAAGAGCAGAAGGTATCAAAAAGCAGCTTTTCTGTGTTCATCTGTTTAGAGAACCAAGTAAACGTAAGTAGAATAGCATGAGAAACACAAGTATTAATGAAAAGGTTAACTGCAGAGTAAAAGCCAGATCTTTCGACTTAAGATGCTGAGTTCCTTCCAGAAAATAGATTTGATAACACTAAATATAGCCTGTTCTTTTTTCACAGTCAGGTTCTAGAATGAGAGCAACATGTGCTAAAAGYTTCTGCTCTCCTCTTCTTTTGAGGCCACTGTTCCTACTCAGTGGAACTGCAACACAGCTCCATGAACTTTGCAAAACAGAAGCGTTGAGACAGAACAGTTGTCCTGCTATACTGATCTGTGTGTAGAGTAATTATTGTTCGTTCCCATATACTACCAATGCACAACAATGAAATAGAATACAATAGTAATGCCACAAGTTAYGGCAAACTAAGCTCTTCTGAAGACATCCTGCTTCTATACAGCATGTAAAAAAGTGCTGGTCTGAACGGTACAACAGAGACAACAACGTAAAATTAAAAAAAAAAAAACAAACAATTCTGCTGTACGCTGGGTTCAAGTTGTTGGATCTTCTAGCTAGCCAGAGRGAGATTCAACTATGTTGAGTGTATGCTATGAGTTTCAATAGGAATCACGTGCCTTAAGTCATCTGGCTTCCAAAACTAACCAGTTCCCCACCACAGCCGATATTTGTTATGCCACAGGTCCAGATGTGCATAGCTGTATAAACCACGTCTCATGTTCTGTTCTGCTTCTGAAGCTGCAGCCACAACACTGGTAGCTTAAGCTTCTGGAAGATTTAACAGTCTGAATGACTACTTCACATGCATTTGGCAGAAACTCTCCTCTTCCACATTTGCAGGACGTGAAACAAAACACGTCAAGCTCAGAACGCACACTGAAAGTGATACTTCCTTTCTCACTTCTTGTGTTTATCTTCGTTATACTTTTGCCCTATAAATGCGGCACACTTTCAGGTGACAAAGCACAATGCAAGACTGATGGGGTTAACGCGGCATATCTCTGCTGGTATGTTACTCTTTGAGGTTTAATCTCAGTTTCCCTCTTTAGCAGTCTCCCTCCACACCATACCAGTATCTTCTTTAATCCCATGAGAAAGTAAAGCTCTTTTCTACAGAAGAGATCAAAAGCTTGCAACTGKAACAAAGCGTAATCCTTTATAAGTGCCTATTGCATTGGAAAGAGGCAAAATATTAAATCTCTATCTACTACCATTTTCAAATCAGAATCCCATGTCCAGTCACTTTAACCTCTTTACAGCTTTGGGCAATGTATAACACTCTTTGGAAGTGAGMATCAGGGCTTACTTTTTGGAAGGTTGTTATTAGCTGGTGTGTGAGGTAGCAGTGAAAGGATTTTTCTAATCTTGACATAATGATGCATAAAAAGCCACAAGGCAGAGTGAGTCCACCTTAAAAATAAAAACTAAAAATCCAAACAGCAACAAAAACCCCACCCTACTAAATCTCTTAACTTGGAAAAAGGTATGTTCCACAAAGCCCTGCCTTCACTTAACCCAACAGAYGGGTTTTGTGATTTTGCTCGAAGAGCCCAAGAGAACAAGCCTCTTCAAAACTTGGCAATGAAAYCTGTAGGAGCATTACTGTGAAATGCCAAGGAGAACCAGTGCTGAATACACTTCTCTGGAAGCCAGGAGTCTATGTAATGGACATAACTCAGAATTAGATCTGGTCCTTCTGCCCTGGCACAGACCATATTTAAGAGCTTAACTGCTGTTACATGTGTACATACACATGCATTGGTGTAGCTGAACAGATGAAAGATGGAAAGTTCTGGAGACTAGGTTGTCCAAAATCAGACCATCTTAAATTTCAATTCATCGTTGTATCTACTGATACTGACACAAAATTGAAACCCCTGTTTCAAGCTGTTGTCACTGCTAAAGSTCAATCCAACCCCCTCTCATTCAACTTTAAACAGAAACTAACTAATCAAGATCCTAGAYGAGCAGGATATTTTTCTGCTCATCTTCAGTCTATTATATTTTGATTTTAAAATCAAAATATATGCAATTTTAAAATGTTATTGCTGTCTCTTCAGCTCTTGTAGGCACAGGAAAAAAAACGTAAGTACCAATGACATTGAATCATATAAGATAGCCATCAAAATCTGAGCACTGATAAACTGCCACTTATTTCTTGTTTACATGAACCATTGCACCATGGCATGTAATGTTACATGCCATGCAAGGGCTTCATCCCAGAAAACAACCATCACTATTGTCCATATTCAGACAGACAGCCTCTCTCTTCCCAATCTGTTTGTGCCATTGCTGTTATCAGTCCTACAGCAGATTACTGCGCTCAAAGCTCCGCAGATTTTATTTCAAATACCAACTAATACTCAGATCTATCATAGGATAACAATTCACCTCACACATCTCCTTGCCAATGTTTCTCAGTCCCAACCTACAACAGCAAATGCAGAAGACAGACTAACAAACACATAGGGTCTTACAGCAGAACTACAACGACCTCACATTACTGCACACCTGAGCTACAAACAGACCCRCTGCTACACTTTAGAGTCAGCCCTTTGCACAGGCTATGGAGAAATCAGTTCAAAAACTGCTGTAGTGGAGAAGAGATGCAAGATGGAAACCCGAGCACAAAAGTCCTGCTTCTAACCCTTCACGACTCCCCAAAGCTCGCTACCTCTCCCCATTTCCCTCATCATCCCAGTTTACCTCTTTAAGACTAAATAAGAGCACAGAGTTTGATGGTTGGCAGGGATACTTGAGACTGTTTTGAACTTCTAAAAATCAATATCGAGCTTTTTCCCTTTCAATGGTATGACTTTGCTATTTTGATGCCCATTCTTCATTAAAGTACTGACAAAACTACAAACTAAAGTCAAAACTTGTCGAACCATAATTCAAAGATTGAGGTGGTTGTTGAGTGTCTCACTGCACAGCACAGGCTCAGAAATTAGATACAAAAAGCACCTGGAGCTACAAATCAGTCAGTATCAGACAGAAGGGGAGCTWCACATATACACCAAAAGAACTCCAAAATTACAAAGTTTTATAAAGCACTTGAAGTTATTTCAACAGTTACAGGAAAGATCCATTTCTCAGAGCTTAGGTAAAGTGCAAATGGTCAAGGTGGATTTACAAAATACTGGAAGTGCTACAGTTCACAGCCCCCRCATTTGTTACAGGAAGAAATTCACTAATGCTGACTTTTTAAATAGCTTCTACTCCTGAAAAACTCTCACAAATCAAAAATGTTTATGACCCTTTTATGAGGGTTAAATAAAGCTGCGAGAGGAAATGCCAGGATTTATTCCTCTCCTTGGGGATGATGAGTAAGTTCAAACACTTTAAGCATCAGAAATTGGTCAGGGGTCTGTAAATAAGTCTGTTTAAGTGACCAAGCTTCTTCAGAGATTCACCTTCCTTCCCAGGGYAGAAGAAGAGGTTAAATGAGCCAGGTTTTTATTAGGCTAAACCAAGCCAAGTTGTTTGGTATGAACAGGACTGAAGCTGCAGTCACTTAAAAGATGAGTAGGATCAATGTTTCCTCTGCAATTGCTAAAGTTCTAAATACGCTACCCTGAATTCTTCACCAGAGATTATTCACCCACTAACCCAACAGAGAAAAAGCAGTATTTCACTTCTTGTCTTCCCCTTAGTAGCTGCCATGATGGAACCTGGRGTGAGGGTGAATGGGGGAAAAAAAGAAGATACTTCAGCCTATTTCCTGCATCTCCAATAAAAACTCAGGAAAACATTTCAGGATCTCTCTAACAACAACAMCACCCCAGCAACTGTGTTTCTTAACGCTGCTGCATTTTTGCCCGGAGAACCTGGATGTACATGGTTTAAAAACAAAACGAATACATGTACATATCTGTGATTCAACCATACTGTAGGTTATTTACTTTTGTAGGTAAGCAGAGGAAGTTTCACCCAGCAAAGGGGAAATCTGTCATTAAAGGCTGAGAAGCCTTGACAACTATAACTAGAAATACCTGTGCAGCAGCATTCGGCTACCTCATAACTTATTTTAAGAAACAATACTTCTGAAGGAGTGTATATTGTCTTAAATGTAGGTTGTATGCTTGAAAATACAGCAGTTGCTTCATTATTGGTCACCATTGTTCTCAAGTTCAGGAGTCTGCGTGTATTCTGCTACCAAGTACCCAACAGATCCCAGATGCTCTAGCATCTTAGGATGAATCCTTTCAGAATTACTTCAGCCATCCTTCTTTTTCCTTCTTTTCTAAAGATTTAAATTGGCAATTTAAAAAGTACTATAAGTGCAAAATAAAAAGCAGTGTGGATACCCCTCCCTTCCCCTAAATGCAGGCTGACCAAACTAACTCTCCAAAAAGCATGCAACCTCACCGATCTCCCCGAATTTGAGAGTGAAGCTCGTTTACATTGCTGTTGGTGTTTATAATGTCAACCACAGTATTTCCCTGTAGGTCAACTTCACATAACTTGCTGTAGCAGGGAGAGCTGGAGGTTCCTCATAATTGCTTTGCAATTCTTTAGACATGGCATGCACTCCAGACACCAAATCTCATGTTACCTTAAACTTCCCAGGTTAAAAGACATCATTGCTCACTCACCTTTTTCCCCTCTGTGCTATCACCACTGGCATAGGATAGTTTTCGACGGACGTAAAAAAGCATATCATCTTGCCGGGGGGCCCATTTCTCCATAAAATACGTTGAAAACATCCAAGTCCAGAACACAATGCGGTCATCTTTGAAACACCCTAAGAGGCATAAAAGAAAGGAGAAGTAAGAGTTGTGGAACTACCACTACCACGTTACATTTGATTGTGCTTAATACAACATCTCCTATATGTGGTATCTTCAGGTGTCCAATCCTAGGAGAATTGCTGTTGTACAGCTCAAAGGAGGACATTCAAAGTGGCTCWGCAAAGGTGTCCTTCAGTCCTTGGCCACTGTCAACCAGCACAGCCTTCTACCAACCAACCCATCCTTCAAAACAAACATCAGGAATATACCTTAGGAAACAGACTATGCCCTGTGCAMGTGCTGCTATGACTGTGCCACTGAAAAGAACACGACCAGCACATTGAGCTACACCATGTCAGAAAAACACTTAAGGAGCAATACCAAGTAATACCAAAGGCATGCAGTATATGCTCCAGTCAATGACAAATCCATCTGTTGTCAACAAGTTCGTTACATGCTCACAGGAGTGCAGCCAATCCTCCTGAAATGTGCAGCCATGACACACCTTAAATCAATATCTAGGAGCAAGAATATACCCATGCAGGGCTTACTGTAATTCACCCTCTCTTTGTCAAGGCCAGCACTTCCTCAAGGGTAAGAGAAGTTCTGAAATCACAAATCCCAAATTAAACAGGGAAAAACAGGAAGAGAATAGGGAAACAGAAAGARGTGGCGGCAATCAAGCTTTGTTCAAAGAGGAAAAACAACTTACACGGCAGCAGCAACAGCATGACAGTTAGCCTCTCATCTGGAAAAGGAGCCATGGTACAGGTTACACCACATCTACTGAAACTCTGCAGTGCAACTAGCTATAGTAAGAGAAAAAGATGCTGCATCTCTTCAGTGACATAATGCCTGCCCACTGGTAAAGATCAGAATCTAGCTATGCAGAAAGAGAAGCCAGTGCTGTGACTGGTAACAAGGGTGATGAGTTTCCTCAGTGCCCCTCCGCCCTCCTGGATGCTCTCAGAGATGGAGTATTGCATCCTCTCACTCTGAAGCCCTACAGCGAGCTTTGAAACCTCAGAGGAGAGAGGTACTATGAAGAATTCATTACTGAGAAATGGAAAAAAAATGAAGTGGATGACAGATCATCTTGGTAGTTTTACATATCAGACAGGGTGCACGAGTGCATGCAGCTGACTACACAGCCTCCACAACTGCTATCTTTTCCAGTGGCATACTTCCCTAAAAGTTGTATACTGGATGCCAGATTTGTACATGCACATCACTCCCCTGTTGCTGGTGCATCTCCCTCCCTGCAGTACACTGCACATACGAAGTATTTCTGCGGAGTGAGAAGAGTCTTGCATACAACAGGAGCAACAACTATTTACAGAGATATCTGAATTAACTTTTAGAAGATTTTCTAGCCAATTGCAAAGAAAGTTATACATCCGGCAACAATGACAGTGATTTTCCTTGTGTGCTGGTGGCTAACTTCAGGGCTTCAGAAAGCAATCAGTCTTTTAATCTACAAGTATAATTTAGCACATTTTCCTACCTCATTATGTGTGCAATATTTGCAAGCCAAATCTTTCTTCCAATCTTTCATCACTGTGGTGTGCAGGAGATTAGACTTTCAAATCTTTTAGTGTACAAATGGATGATTGAAATAAAAATCTTATGTGTTTGCAACTAAATACAAAAGCTATATTGAAAACAAAACGAAATTCTACTGTAGGACCATGCACAGAACACACTAATCAAAATTAAGGACAGTATTTGAAAACATRTCCATAGTTGATTATATTTGGGGGCAGGGAGGTAGAAAGGAAGCATTAATGAAAAGGCTGAGAGAAAACAGGAAAGGGTTAAAAATGGTTAAGGTTTCTAGTGTGGGTTAATTTGGGGGCAAGCTGCAACTGCTTTATTCRAATAGCTGTAGTGAATTCACTGTGACCACCTGAGCCAACATGGAACATAATGTGCAATTGTAAATAAGAATCAGCAACAACTTTCAAAACTAACTAGTTTTACCAGGGAAACAAGCACGCACTGGACAGATGAGATCTAGATTACTGTATATCTGCTCCATCTAAATGCCTCCCTTGTACACAGGATTGTATAGCAAACACATATATTGGGGAACCTAGCAYGCAAAGAGAGATCCAAGTGTGTTCAGACTCTCAAGGCCAGACTGGGAAAGGACGGGATTATCATCTGTCAGTACATTCACAGATAAACATTAAGATGACAGAAGAGCTATTCAGGCTTAAGGATATACTGCTGACACAAGAACAAACAGCTCTAAGCTACCCCCAACATATATTTAGGTTGGAAATTAAAAGCAGCTTCCAAAGCTTTCAAGGTTGGTTCAGGAAGAGCCTTCCAAGACGGAATAGTGAAGGCAAAAAAATCCCAACAGCTTTTAAGATAGAGCTCAGCTTGTTTAGGAAGGTTGATGTGGTACCAGTGACAGCAGACAGTATGACCCAGTCCTGCCTCTATATTTAGCAAAGACTAGAAAACAGGGCATGCATTCATTGTGATTTATTAATGGTCTCAGAGAAACTTATTAAATCTGCTGTATTTTGATTATCTAAATTCATGGCCTTAATATAGAATTAAATGGGTGGAGGAATGAAGGGGAAGAGAGGGAGGGAAAGGGCATAATAGATTTGCCCTGAATTTCTCTAGAGTTTTAAGAAAAATCAAAGAAAAGAAAGAAAATCCATAGACTTTAAGAATCATCTCAGAAAAAAATCACGTTCAAAAAATGCAGCACTGCCTTCAAACTTAGCTTYGCTTCATGCATAAGCGCATAAAACAAGCCTAGCTAAGTCATTCTAAAATTTGTATGAAAATCTTTTTCTATCAGTCAGAGATGCTTACTGTTGCCTCATGAAAGAAAAACCAAGAAGTTATCTAAATCTAACATTGTAAATGAAGATTAAATTATTTTTAGATGGGAGAGCAATCTTATACCTGCAAAATTCAGAGAAGTTACCATATAAGCTGTTTATATCATCAGATGTTTTACATAATAATGTAAAGGACTTAATACTCTCAGAATGATTTATGGGTGGTTAGAGCATTAATACTTGTAAAGAAACGAAGAACAGAGTAAGATACCAGGAGTTTATACATACTCCTACAATCGCTGCGGAGCAAAGGACAAACTGATTCGAAGTATATGACATTAGTCCAAACAGAAAACCAAGGCAGAAATGCTGCTGCAACAAAGCTATTTAAACACTGCACCACTACAGAACACTTCAGGGGAAAAACCAACCTCAAACTCTTACAGCAACACTGAASAGCAGGCAATTCAAAACCCTACTTGCCACACAAAACAAATGTAAAATGGTATTCCCAACTTCAGAGACATTGTCAGTCAGTGGTGTAATTAAAAACAGCTTGAGGTTGTTTCAAGTGAAACGGCTAAAGGACTTTTCTTGAAAGCAAGAGTCAAATCACAGCAATCCAGCTGCTTTTAATAAATTTTGGTAGATGGGAGGAAGGAAAGGAAACAGCACACAGCCTTTAAAATCTATTATTAAATGGCATTAGCTCGGAAAGGAGGCAAGAAAATTTGTAATTCTAATCCAGATTGATTTTTCTCTTTAAGTAATTTCAATTTCACTGTAAGCCAGAAACTGCCAGATCCAATAGACCCATTCAAGCTTGCCTTCAACTATTAGGTCCCCTCAAAACAAGGCAAATCTCTACAGTTATTTTGGTAGTTCATCACTTATCACTGGAAGCCTTCCAGCTTTGCCAAGCCAAAACCTATTTCTTAGAAACTGCTTTTCAAACTATTGTTTTAAGTAATGGTTTTGAAAGGGTCCAAGCTAACAGCCTGGTGGACAAAATTATTCTTTTAAATATGCAGAGTAACAGAGTAGCCTTGATTTTTTAGACTCTGTTATGATACTCTGTTGTGGAGCCTCAGCTGCAGTGGAGACAGCAGGGCGCAGAGTAGCTCAGTCAGCATTACATGACAGCAACCCAAGACGTGGACAGGGCCAGATCCCAGCTGGACTACTGGCCTTAACGCTCTGCTGTTTTTCTTGGTAGTCCTTCTGCCCACTCGCAAGTGCTGAGATCAAAAAAATACAGACCATTTTTCTCTTTAAGTCCAGAAAATTGTGAGTTGGTAGCAACTTTCTACCATGTTGGTCCATCACTGGTCTGCACAGCTCTCAGAAGATGATGTGCATGCACACATACATGTATGTAACTGTTAAGCTGAAAGACATCTAATAAAAACATCTGGCACTTAAGAGTACTGAAGGTTTCAACTTCAGTATTTGAGGGAGCACTTCTAAAATGTTGAGGACATTATTTTTGATAGAGGAGAACTTGAGCCTTCTGCAAGGCTARAGTGGCATCATATTGCAGAAAAACTAAACTCTAATCTACCGTCCAAGATATGCAGCATGACAGCTTCCTGCAAACACTCCTCCCCTAACAAATTTTGCTTCTAAATGAATAAAATGGAATTTAGAATTCAGACTATAAATCTTAATATACTAGAAGTCAATTATATAATTATGAGTGCTTTGTAATGAATAAATCCTAATTACAATGATTTACTGCAATGATTCATTTACATGGATTTTATCCTCATTAGAAGCAAGATTTATGCCAGCTGCTATGAAATAAATTTGTCTTTTTACTTACTAGATTTTAAATCGAGCGTTTGCTTCAGAAATTGACTCTACACAGCAAGATCCACAAAAGGATTTTTTTTTTTAATTATTAATGCTTTCCAAAGAATTCCTCAATGAAAAGAAGTGTCAGCATATTATTTTGCTTCAAAAGAATAGAATAAAAGATTTCCCATTTGGTGGATAATTTTTTCAGCATTTACAGCTCTGAGCTCAGAGGAACAATAATTTCAGCTAGACAGTTTTCAATGCYTTATTCCCCTAGTCTGCCATGAACTACTCTCAGCTGCGAGACATTGTAAAAACTCATTCCATCCAATTCTGCCACAGTACTATCATCTGTAAAATAAGCATTCCATCCTACTTAAATGTTCAGGTGTTAAAGGATTACCAAGATCTTTATGAGCCCAAAATGGAAAGCAAGCAAATTTTCAAATTGCAATTAATTTTTGTTTCAAGTTTAGCAAAGCATTCTGCAAAGAAAACACAACAAATGCTTAATATCAGCCACAGACATAACCTTCCACTATTCCTGACTCTAAAACAGAGATAACAGTTTCCCTACCCAATCAGGTGCTGCATGCACAAATCCACTAAGATAATATGAAGAGGAAAAACAGAATATCATTAAAGATGAGAGAATCATCTTATGACAAATATATCATATGCTTCCTTATCAAGGGGTCACAATATCTCATGAGGAGGGGCGAGGGATATATAGAAGCTAGTTCAAAGCTGAATGAAGAAAAACAGTCTAAATCAAAGTATCTTTCCTTTCCTTCCAAGTACCTCTTAAAAATATATTCTGTATCACCCTGCCAAACTCGTGAACACATATCACAGGCTTCTTACAGCAACATATAACACTTTAAATCTTGGCTCCATAGCATATCTGCAAGAGAGTTGACAAAAAATTTAAACTTCAAGCATACGGTCACTAATCTTAAAAAGTTGAGAAAAAAAAAAGATCAGGCCAATTAGACAGATTACAGCTGCTGCGCCATACATACACMTTTGCCAATAGATAATATTGTATTTCTCATATTTGTCACCTTTTCTAAGCAAAACTAAATGGTAGCTGTTGCCATCATCCCCAAAAATCAATACAGTTTCAGCACACACTTAAATTTAAAGCCTTCCCTCAACAGATAATTGCCTCAAAGGCTTGAAATAATACRAGCCAGAAGTTGCCACTCAAATCAAACACAAATGTGCTCCTTTGTGAGGCAAGGGAAAGATATACGTATCAATATGTTCAGGAGTAGACTAYGAGGTCTTCCATTAAGCTCTGAATAAATCCATGTTCCAAAACACTTGATGTTCAAAGAAATCCAGCTTTTCAGTTGATAACCTCACTTTTTTAAAACATGGAAGTGACTCAGCTGATTAAATATATGTTAAATTTAATTCTTATGCCAAAATAAATGCTAACAGACACATGAATTTTTATTCTAAAAAAAACCCAACCAAACAAAAAACAAACAATCACATGTTACCTTACCTGCCACAGAACTTAATTTTGAACCCCTACGAAGTCCAGCCATGTAGCAATGCAGTTTCATGATCTGTATTTGTAAAACACCTATCACCTCACGTGCCTATTTACCACTTGCAAAGTGACAGAACTGCAGTCACTCTAGGAAGAAGGGGAAAAACTCAGTAACACGAAACTTTGATTCCAAGGACACAAGTATAATCTTAAAGTATATTTGACATTGACTAGAGACGGCCCTTTACTGCCCAGTGCTCCTCTGAACCACTTAGTCTCTGCCCTAACTCTCATAAAACACATTTTTATTCATATAATTACACCCAGACTTAGCCTAAATACTAGTGTCTTATCTTTTATCCACAGAAACGATGCAATCAGGGTAATGCCTCACTAGCCCAAGGAAGGTCTGCTGCAAACAGGGTTTTTAGGAGGTATGGCTTCCCTGCACCATGAGACCACACTGAGACCACTACCTAGCTATTGCTTCATTGCATGGGGTATAGTTGCATCTCAAATGCAAAGATTAACAACTTTGATTTCAACATAGCATTAGTTCTAAGTGTCTGAAGAGCAAGAACTTCAAAAATAGTTTATCTTCATTCCAGTGATTTAGAATTTTTTTCAACATTACACACGTCAGCAACAACTAGCTTTCTGTCTCCCTGGAAAACATGAAATAGCTCATTTATACTACAGCATCATTTTCGGTATCATGAACAAGCTCTTCATTTCTGTCTAGAAAAGGAAATAATCCATGGAAATTAAACTTTTCCAGTACTTCACAAGGTTTTTAGGACTATAGATTCTTCCCAGCTAAGAATCATCCATGAATCACTTCGATTTCACAGAAAGTTCCTTATCAAAATAGCTAGTGAAATAGATCCAGACAAAAGTCAGAGAACAAAATTTACATCTAGCATTTAGTAAAGTGTTTCTTCCTTATGAAGGGTCTGCAAAAAAACTAAAAGGTATGTTATATAGAAGATGTTTTGAATATAGGACTGTTTGCTTATATTCCAACAGTAACAAAACACAGGGATAACAATTTCCAAAGAAAATCTGCATCACAAGTGACACAGATTTCAGCCTAAAATTTACAGCAACCCCGCCAATATAATAAAAACAAATATTTGGTGAGGTGACTCTCCGCTCCTTTACTCCTTCCCTTTTCTTCTTTTCTATTTTTTTCTTTGTTTTCCTTTTCTTTTCTTTTTATTAAAAAAACAAACAGATGAGAGTAATTCTACCAACAGTAACTGTTTCTAGAACGGACCTAGAGAAACCTGCTTTTCAACAGTTATAAATTGAAAGCTTACCCTGAATTTACTGAAGTCAGCCCGAAAGCTCCCAATGCCCGTAAGAGTGCACTTTGAACTACCAGGTCATCTGTTGCCTTGGCTATTACAGATCTTGATGTGATAGTGAGGAAATTCTGGATGGTGCAGGATCAGCTCTTTGCGCTCTAATAGTACTAATAACTGTAGTAAGCAACAATTAACGTCATACGTACTAGCAATCAGCAGATATTCAACACTTTTTGGCAAGAAAGCAGAATACCGAACTTTGGCTTCAAAGTGGTATTTTCTGAGCTTTTCCTATCAAATGTTGCACTGAACTTAGCAGCACTGTGAAGATGATTTTGAAGCTGGGATACAGAGGTTACATGTCAAAGAGTCTGATTATTTCATCGTTAAGGACCAAGAGGTCCTTCCAGCCACCACTGTGGCCCGCTGACCACCACATGCAACTGACCACCACGTGCTGTTTCCAGCAGAGAGCAGAATGAGATGACTCAGCAGAGGAGACATCAATCTCCCAATACACAGGTTTGGGACAGCCCACTGCACACAAAAACTTCATCCTACTGCTTCGGAGCTGGAGCTTACACTGCATCCCAAAACCAGAACACTGTTGTCCTTTCCAGAACACTGCAGATTCCTTAATTTCCCTCAATAACCCTGGAAAAATCTCTTAAAAACCTCCCTCTGAAATTTGGTACTTGGTAGGTTCATAGCCTCAGTTAAAGGTTTTTGACACAGAAGAGCTGTGCAGTTTTATAGTTCCCAGTATGCACAGCTATTTTTGGTGAAGAAATACTAGAAAAAACAATATTGTTCATTTCAAAACTCTAACCTTGTCAGTTCTGGAAAAAACACATTGCAAAACAGCTAGTTAGAGCAAGAATATGCTCCTAAAGGAAGATAAAATTTCCCTTACAATTCACAGGAAACCAGTATATTGTCACAGGAAAGGATTAGCACACTAGGCCCTGGATATTGGTAATAGGTGGTAAATTTATAATTTCCAGGAGTATGGTTGCAGATAAACACAACCAACTTTAGAGCAGAGGTAAAAAAAAANAAAAAACTCCAGTTTTCTGAGGATAGCCACTTGTACAGTAAAATACACACACCCAATCAAAGCATATACTTGACTTCTCAAAGACAACAAAATGCATTATAATCACGGGAATTGTAAAATTTTAAAAGCACCTAACTTAGATTCTGTCTAGATCCCATTTCAAAGCAACTGCCAGCATTTTAAGTACAAGTTTCACTGAAAACCATTAAAAATGGAATTCAGAAGTCATCATTATTAGACACATCTTATTTCTCTCTCTGCTCCATCCCTTTATTTCAGAATTCCCATTGTGCTGCTCCTTTTCCCCAAGGGAAAAATCAGGATATCAAACCAGTCAACTAATGGACAGAGACAGAATAGAGTTCTTCGTATAGAATTTTCTAAAAAATGAGTTTTCAGAATTCCATTCTTGAATACATTAATACCTTCTCCCCTTTCAGAGCCCTAAATTTCTCCACTAAATACAATTTATTTTAAGGTTTTTCCATAAAAAGAAATGAACAGATTTTTTTTAAGTGACAACAAAAGCATCCAGGATGAAAATGAAGGACTAAATCAAGATACTGGAAAGGTTACTGAAAATGCTAACAGATCTACTGAGCCAAGACAAATCCTATCACAAACAGAATCAGATTTTGCAAGATGCCATCACCAGAATTGCTCTGAATTCAAGCTCTATTCTAGTATCTACATGTTTATAATATATGACGCTTAGGAACAGAAAGTAGCAGTGGGCAATTCCTATTCATGTACAAAAAACCAACATATTACATTTAATACACCACTTTTCCTGGCTACAATACAGGCATCTCAAACGGACTGTGTCATGTTGGAGTGCAGGTGGAGACTAGAAGTGATGACTCTGAACAGTAAATATCTTCTCCACAAGGTCAAACTAGCGCTCAGCCCTCTTGAATATTTTATAAGACATAATGCAAACGAAATGCATGAAATAGCTCTTTCAGTAAAGGGGAATATTTCTTAAATTAAATAAATAATTTAAAAAGCCACTTGGAAGTAGCAAGCAGTGAGAAAACAGATATAAACACTTTGGCAGAAAAGGATTACGTCTTACACATCCTTACTTTACCTGCTTCAAGGGAACAAAAAAAGGTTACGTTAACTGAAGACAGCAGTTACACTTTTGCTCTCCAATTCTAACGAAAGACCGCGCTGCCCTGCTTTCGGACGCTAACATTCACATCTTATTCTCCCGTTCAACYCAGCCCAATCCCGTTCAAACCCTTCCATGCGGAAGGATGGACACAAGAGCACTTCAAGGTTGTGTGGGGCACAAAGGGGGCCCACTGACACGGGCTCACGGCTGCTTCGCCTCTGGCTCAGGCTCTGTCCCTGGCTATTTGGGCGATCCCCGGGGAGCTGCCCAGTGACTCTGTGCCCCACTTCTCTCTCAGGGAAACAGGGTACAGAATAATTTCTCTTGGAGATCTGCCTTGCTTATTTACATTGCAAAAATACATCCAGTCCATTTTTGACTTTGTTCTCATTTTCAAGGCTTTACACTTCTCTAACAGTCTCTGTAGTCTCCATGGGTATAAATAGCGCATGCAATGAAAGCTGTGCTGGCTGAAATAACCCAAGAAGAAACAAAATGCATGCCTTCCTAATTCAAATCCCATTCTGCGAGTGCTAAGATACTATTTTAAGGCTCTGTTCAGCCCTTTCAGCCCCCGGGAAGCTTGCAGAGATGTCAATAACCGCGTAACGTGCCAATGCAGGGACCGCGTATCTTTGGGGAGAAACGCCTCCGCGCTGTGCCACTGGCTGCTGGGAGGCTCCCGGGACAGCTTCCCACTCACGGCAAAACAGTGATACAAGAACTACACGCTAGGTTTTCACAGTCTGAACGTCTGAAAGTCCCTGTGCTCAGGCTGCAAAGCATACAATATCCTTTCGAGGTTTCTTTTTCTGTTCCCCTCCTTCATACAGCTGTGAGACCCAGCCACAGCCAAATTTCCTTCACAACCTCAGTAAGTGTAACCACTCCGACAACCGAGCCCCGCGGAGATTTTACCGAACGCTGCTTGAACGTTACCTGGGCACACCGCAGCTAAGCAAAGACAAAGCAGAGCGTGATAAAACCCAAACTGTGGAGATATCACCACCAAAAGCATGCAGGCACAGGCAAGAGCCTTTAACACAAGCCCGTTTGCCAAACAGCTGAACTACAGATTGTGCAGTTCACAGTAAAATCAATTTTGCTGATGAGTTGTACTACAGCGAGTGTTAACTGCATGAAAAAAGACAGGTGTCCAACAGATAAATAATATAAACAAAGGGGAACATTACTTATCTTACATTTTCTAACCTTATTTGTTGCTGTTTTCATGTTATAAACACAAGATTTATCGACACTACCTAAAAGTGAAAACTGCACCCATTTATCCACAATGCATACTAACCTCCAACTTCTTCAGACATATGCATCTCCTGAGACCACAGATGGAGCCACTGATGTTCCCTGGATGTTTTGATGTGACTGACTATTTTGACACAAATACTTCTGAATACATGGAACAAACATTTCTTGAGATAACTGTTCTTAGTTAACACTAAGATTCAAAACATTTGAAAGATTAGAGTATGAAAAATAAGGCAGGAGAATATTAAATAATTATTATATAATATACTCAATATAACACAATATAACACATGTATGCGTGTCTGTGTATATGTGTATATATATATATATACACACACACTCTTTTATATATATTTTATGTAAAATTCTTTTTTTAAAAAAAAATCAATGTATATGCACACACACTCCAAAAATTATTCTACAATCTTTTGACGTAGCTTAGAAATACCAGACATCCCACTGAAAATCATGAACTGAAAGGACATAAGAAATTAAATACTTTGTTCTTACTAACCAGAATAAGGAATCTACCCTTTCTTGGCTCTGGTGAAACTGGAACTTCAGTATTGCTTCATTCCATTAGAGAAGCACCTAAGCAAATAAAACTAATTGGCTGGTGTTTTGTGCATGTAGGGCAGTTGGAAGAAACACCAAAGTAGGGATAAACAGGTTCTAATTTGCTAAAGGGGAAGCAGGGCGGGGGGGAGGAAAGAGAGTTACCACCAAGACCTAGTACTTGTATTTCACAAATTCAGGACCTCAGTTCAGATCTGCTCCTCCATCCAGCTTTGTTTTGAGGAGGGAAGCTGATGTTTTGAGACCTTTGACAAATACATTTCTTTCTTTGGGAAAAAGCTGAGCTTTCTTCACAGTGTATCAGCTGTCAAACTGCCAAGACTGGCATTCACATCACTGCCACATCACTGTTATTGTCCTGTTTAAGCACTGAAAAAAATTGTTAGAAATTTGTCACATTAGAAGATAGAAAAGAAAATACCAGAAATCACTGTGAGAGAAAATTCATTGCTGGAGAAAGAAAGATAAATCAAGGGCTAGATAAGAAAGTCTCTCTCCTCTAAACATTAGCATGGGTAATTGTAATTTAGAATATAAAAATTTATTCCTAAACTTGATGCATTAGGATGACAAATTGCCACGAAGAAGAGATTTCTGTATGTGACTACTTTACAGCTAGATTAATCTCTTGATTAAAATAGGCAGTGAAGAAAACTTGGGGGGGGGGAGGGAACACAGACTTCCTCTGTCTATAGTATTAACTGAAAACAGTCTAATGCGGTATTTGAATCAAAAATTTTAACCTGGGATGACACTAAAGTTCAAACCTTGACTAGTAGCACAGGAAGCCTGGGGATTGGAGGAAACGTGCAAAAAGAAATCACCTTTTTACCATGGATGTGCACAGGGTGACCCTAAATTTATCTGGAAATTTTCTGTTGGAACAAGTTCAGTTTGTTGGAACAAACAATAAAACAAAAAAAMCCCAAAGGTTTTTGACCGTGACTGACAGTTCCTTCTTCCATCATGAATTACTGTTCTTGTAGTTAGAGACAGCAGAGCAGGTGGTGAGTTTGCACCCCAAAAGCTGTAAGTCAGAGTATTTGTATGAACTGCCATTGATTTATTTTCTGGCTGTGAAAATCTGAGAAACAGACCCAGTGACCATTCTGCAACCTTTGCTATGGAGACCATCATCTCCAGCAGCCAGCAGGATGGACACAGTTGGGGATGGCAGTCTCTCAAAGCCTCTCAGCATGGATCTGCTGATCATCTACTACATGTCTTTTCACATTAATTCCACATATTTTTTCTCCCAAATCCACAAACAGTAATCTCTCAGATACACAAGGCTTACAGGAGAGAGAGGCATTCTAGAGCTCAAAGAAAGCAAATTAAAGATACAAAACTAAAAAAAATTAAACTCAATCTTTTTTAAACCCAGCAAGCAAACTTGAGATCTTTAGTTTAATGCTCATCCAGAGAACAGCTTGAGATGAGCCAAGACTGCTATAAAAGGGTGTGTGCCACAGCTGCTGCCAAGCAAGGGCTGATTTCAAGGAAATTCATGCTTAAGCAGGATGCTATAAAGCTGTTGAGTTACAAGTTCAGAAAGCCATCCATCCTACAGTGCCAGTGATCTCTTACCATGTTTGTGGCTTCAGTTCAATCAATCTGGAGTGAGTAAGAATGGGAAGAAGTTGTTCCCTCTCTCCTATTAAAAGTGAAAAAGCAACCAGTCCCTTTTCCTCTTGAGTCTGGGAAGATCAGCTTCTCTCCCTCCCGGTCATTAACCTCAAAATCTAAAGAACCTCACGGCAGTAAACACAGCAAAAAAAAATCACAGGAAGAGAAATTAAACAGATGAAGATGATAAAGTACTAACAGAGTTTTCTTCAGCTGTTCCACTCAATGGTGGGAAGACTAAACACATGCAAGAGCAAAATTTGCCTAATCAAGGAAAAAAATTCATCAATTGTCATTTCTTCATGTGATTTTCAACACACCCTCCTGTCTCCTTCTCTGTAAGATCAATTTCTCTTATTACTCATCCCCTAGACAGCATCAAATGCCCTGCCAGTTCTCTCCAACCTCCGGAAACTCCACTGACAGGCATGTTTGAGGACATACAGTCCTCTCATTCATTTGTCACCAAAGATTTCCCATGCTCTGTCCCACCAGACAGGAATAATACAGTATCATATGATCTCAAACACATCTCTTCCAGATCAGGCTGCCCATCCTCTCTGTTCCTGTGTTTGAGGCATCACAGGCATTTAGATTCTCAGTAGAAGTCAGATTCATTCAAAATGTGAAGTAAGTTGCATTAGAGGCCTCAGAAACAACTGAATGAAATTACTGTAGCAAACAGGACACAGCAACGAGCAGAGGTCTGTAAAAGAGGTTACGGTGAATTCACCATCACCATCTGTATTGAACAAAGGTTTAGAAAATGTATCAGCTCCCCTTTGCCATCCAATTCTCAATGGTAAATTCATCCTCAAATAAAAGTTGAGCTAGGAAAGCAAAACAGGAAAGAGTCTGATAGAGCTTGAAACATGCTGACTCTAGGAATCTGACCTTGAGGTCTGGACTCATGAGGAACTAGGACAGGTCCCTAGCGCCCCTCATCATCTTGGCAGCACAGTTTATCCCTGCCTTTCACCCCATTTCAGCAAAGAAAATCTCATTTCTAGGCTCATTAGACACTGTCTCAATAACTATTCAGATTTATTCCAATGTCTGGAACATTCACATACCTAGGGATACTTTTAAGTGCATGATGGGCTTAATATAAAACAAACCATATGAAATGCACTGAGCTGTGTGTGACCACTCAGGATGCTGCTTACGTGACAGATTAACCTGAGAGGCCATTTTCTACACCAGTAAGAACTTTCCCTGTGGCGGTAATCTCTATAGACTCGCTCTTTCTGGCTGCAGTGTTGCTGGGTCATTTTTCCTTACGCTGAAGAGCATTTTGTAAACTTATTGTAATGTATCCATCAAGAACGAAGACATTTTTAAAAATAAAAATAACAATTTTAATTCATGGCATCCACATGGCCTTCTTTTGATGCATGAAGTCTGCCAGACATAAATGTAGCTGTAGCTTTAAAATGATGGGCACAAGAAAAAAGGAAGTTAACTGTTGACCTGTAAGGTAATTGGTCAAAACTATCAGCAAAGCATGGCTTGCTGAAGGCTGATGATGGCTAATCATCACAAGACGAACAAGGCTTTATCCAGCTGCATGACCCATATGATGCCTAGACCAGAGGCCACCAACGTAAGCACAAACCATGACAGGTCAGGTATGGAAAAGCTCTTCCAAAGATGCTGTAACAGAYCCACCGATGAATCTGAATGCCAACTGGAGAAAAGAAGAGGTCCCTGCCTTCCTGAGTGCCTGAAGCACAGAAGTTACATGCAGAGATCCTAGTCCAGATTAGTAAGAAGATCACCCCAGAGCAGTGACTGCTGCTCACCCCTGTCAGTGTGAATACCTCCTCTCATCACCAGTGGGCCTGAGTAAGGGAGTACTCTCCTCCTGCTTTCTGCRACTACAGCACAGACTATGCCCAAGCACTCCAGCATATCTAAATTGCACTGATCACTATTTCCTAGGACCTTTCTCTTTTGCACAGTATAAGCAAATAATCCTTAATTGTTTTATCTAATCATGAAATAGCCATTTCTCTACTTCTGTTACAGTATGTCTTAACTCAGAGCCATCATTTAAACTGATCCTTTGCCTAAAGTGTTCCAGTTAATAATAGTGAGGTTTATAATTCAATTTTGCAAATGTTAATTGAATTTTGCTTTACAAAAACTTTTGTAGAAAGGATACGTTAAAACATTAGTTCATGCCAAGAAGATAATTTAGTCATTATGTTTTTCGCCTCAAGTAAAGTATCCATGCACTAGTCAAGAAAGCAAATTGCAGAGAACAAGTATTAGTAGTAACACAAGCTTGTTATTCTGCAGAAACACTTCAGTTATATCTAGAAGGATTATTTCTAAAAGATTGAATAATTCAGACTAATCCCCTAGTAAGCCTGCTCCCAAGGACAATATCAGCCTGTCCCATAGAAATAGTAAGCAGTTGCCTCAGGGAGCAGGAGAAAAACAATGACTGAATCATCTTAGATAACAGAGAGAAGGAAACAAAATTGTTCATAGTTAGACCAAAGGGACAACACTTAACACCACTAGATACTAGCAAGAGTCGGTTTTTAAGACAGAAACCAACAAATGCAGTATCTCGTGAGCAAAAAATTAAAAAAAAAGAAAGCATCAGGGACTGCCAAAAATTTATTCCCTATCAGTCTGAGTTGTATTTGAACCAATACTTTAAAATCTTATTAGTCTCCCAAAGCATCCATTGCTCCTCAGTGACATGTAATCTTTGTCCCAATAAATCAGTTTACAAATTACATTAACTCCAGAAGTAAGTCATAACTGCACAGTTGAAAAGAACTTGCTGAATGAAAAGCACATCACAGAACATCAAGTCACAGTTAGAAACACAAGGGGTTAAGGTAAGGAAATAGAGATGGAGACAGGATTAAGTTAAGGAGTTACGCTTAGAAAGTCCTTCCCAGTTCCATCCTTTCCATACTAATTACACTAGGATTAACCACTTGGAAAAAGTAAGCAACCATCTTAGCTCAAAATTAATTGAATTTTGTTTTCCTCATGTAGTTTAAGAACAAGGATTAAAATTTATGAGACACAGACAAAGTCAGTATTAGTGAATTAAGGTTCTACTTTACTGGAGACATTTTCTTGGCTAGCTACCACATGAATGGATTCCATACATTTAGTGATGGTAAAYGTGACTTAGCACTAGGCAGAAATCCAAACCATGCCAGTGCCCCAAAGATTCAGAATGGTATAATTTTACCTACTAATTATAAAATGCTACTGACAGTCAAATTAGAGAGAAAAAAAAACTCTAGGTAAAAGTTTAATGTAAATAAAAACATTATCTGGAAAATTCCTAATTCAATCTCCTTTTCCCCAGGAATACGAATTTAGCTTTTCAAGCTGAACAATGTTATCTCATTGAGGCTGCCTTAATGTGTTTGCGATGGGTAGTGGTAAAGGTACATGTGTAAGGATTCAACAGAACTTTTATAGACAGACACTCTTTATAACCTGTAGAAGGCAAAGAAACCCACGTAGTACTAAATAAGTGCAAAGGTCAACAAAGGGGCAAGGTAATAAAAATGATTACTATTAGAAGTATAATTGAATCACCATCATTTCCTCCAAGAACACACCACAGTGGTTCTGTATGACAACATCAACTCCAAGGTCTGCCAGGCTCAGTAAAACAGAGCAGCAAGTAGAAACAGGGTTACTAATGCAGTGTCATGCAAACTAAGCTTTATGCACCTTAAAAATCTGAAGAAAATGTGCCAATTCCTCAACATATTTCCCAGAAGATCCATATTTACCACTTGAGATTTTCTTACTGGTCTGTGCTTCAATTTTTGCTTAGAGTACAAGTATCAGACAATGGATAAGTCCAATAAAAATGCCTTAAATGGACCTAAGTCTTCAAAAATAAACAAAATAAATCAGAATTTTAGATCATGAAGAAGCAATGAAAAACAATTTCAGGACATATTGTAGAAAATAAAGTTCCTAGCTTGCTTGAAAAGATTAAGAATCTGCATCCAAGCACCCCTCTACCCTCACTCACCCTTTAGTATGTATTTGCTTTGAGATGTCACTTCTCCCTGAGCCTTTGTACCTAGTTTTCTTCCAAAAGCTTTCCTGTGTTTCTGGCCAAGTAATCCTACAACTGGCACAGGGGACTGCAAAAATCCTTAAAGTCTGTAACTGCAAGGCATCTGGGACACATCTTTCTTCAGACAGAGACACGCAAGTCCAGAAACAGTGGGGGCCCAACAGCAGGAAGGCTTTGCTGCTGAATATTCACACTTTGCTAAATGCTCCAGCTCAGGAGTTGATCTGCTTCAACTTTCTGCTGTTGATTTATTCTTTAAATACCACAGAGAGGTGAACAGAAGAAAGAGATTAACAAGAAACAAGYTCAGCAAAGCTGTCCACGACTTAATTTGAAGCTGCAAGATAGTGATGAAACACAGGGAAGCACTGCATCTGGTTAGAGATGTGCAAAGGATTTTATTTCAAGCAAACACTGAACTGCTCTAGCCTGGAAAGTACAGGGAAGATTTCCTACCTTTCTGTAAAACAATTTTGGTACATCTGGTGCAATACAGACAGCAAATGACAGTGTATCTCTACTGTAACCACCAGTTAAATATGTTCAGCCAAGATAAGTGATAGAGAATCTTGCATTCTGCAGGCAATTTTTGATCTGATATGAACTTGCACARTACCATAAAGCCGTTGCCAAGCAAAGATCCCCAAGAATATGTCGAATTCTGAGGATTTCTGAATGTTTGCAGAGGACCACTGCAATAGAAGAAGTTCCCTATGTATCATCCTACTGCTTCCTAATTTGGTTGATGTTAAGCAACCCTAAAAATGTTTCTTTTCCCATAACATTTCTCAGTTCCACTAAGGTAGAACTGAAAACTATTATTACCTTTGGTATAAACTGGTCAAAGTAATCTTCATCTTTTTAAGTAGTCTGATGAAATTAGATTTTTTCTTCAATAGCGAGCACCTGGTTACAGACTGCAATGACAATTAAAGAACTTCACAGTGCTCTGCCTTTCGTTGTACCTTGTGCCCTGCCATAGACTTTAAACTGGAGCACACAGACCATTAAATATCTTTTTACACATCTTGCACAATTCACAGAAACCTGATTGTGCTACTTCAGCAAAATTGGGAGACAATAACACACACACTAAAACACACTTTTAAAAACAATTCAATTTGTCCTGTATATAGCCAAAACATATTGGGTAGAAATACTTTACAGAGACCATTAAATCTTGAGTCTGGTCAAAAACTCTAGAAAAGTTCTCTTCTGATCCAACTTTGAACTTTAAAGCTTACAAACCACAAAACTGGCAGAGAATAATACTGCAAGTGACTTCTTGCTATATGTGTTACTTCATAAGCAGAATCACTTCCTACCTCTGGCTACCTCATACAAATTTGAAGCATACAACTTCAGCCTTCTGTAGGGAAGCAAAAGCCACCTCAAGAATATCAGCTCCAGTGTCATACCATGCTGTCATCCATTTACAAGTTTATTTTGCTTTGAAATGCCTCCTGAAATGATTCCATCAACACCAAAACATGGGGTGGGGGGATGTCTCAGTTGTTTTTCGTCAAATAACTTATCCTTGTCTCTGAAAGTCATTTATTTAATTTTATTTCCAGGTACTAGAAAAAAAAATCTGTAATGAAACTGAACCAACTCCAAACATAAGTCACACTCCTTAGGTTCAAAGTCCTTGAACATTCTCAGACAATATAAAAAATCCAGTTTCCGCTTTGAGAATGGGAAACACAGAAGAGGAGAAACAAGGAAGAGGCTATCAACAGATAAACTTTTTGAGACAGAGGGAGGTGGCAGTACCATGTCAGAGCAGATAGCAGATGACATGGCAGCTACAGAACTGAAGGACTATATCCATTGGAAATATGGTACTGTATTTGCACGTAATCTCCTTAAGACTTAATCTAGAGACTCACAGCTTTTACAGTTTTAACTAAGTCAAATCTATGTATCATTGTTATATACACAGGCAAGTTTGTATACAGTACACACTATACGTATACTATAAATACATATATGTATACTACATATATATACACACACACATAGATGTATAGTGTACATTAGTATCCACTCATTCCCCTACTCAGCTTAATAACACTAAGCTGGAGATATTTATTGCACACTGTTGAAAAAGTAAAGACACAAATTCTCCTATTATTCTGAAGCAAGTAGAATTCCTCTTTCTTCTCTATTTAAACCACATTTTCAAGTCATCACAGTTAGATTTTGGGGGAGCTGTTAGTGCAATTTCTCCTAGGCATTAAGAAAACCCAAACATACACATTTTATCCCATACACAGGATAAATATCTTCATTTTATAGAAGATGCTAGCACTTAAAAAGCATAATTTGCATTTTGATAGCAGAAACAGTGTGAGCCAATAAGCATGCTCTAAAGATTGCACTATTATACTAATCCATAAGAACCTGAAGTGAATAAAAGCGGCAATAATCTAGTTTTATTACCAAAAAAAATGAAGTAATGTGCAAGAGGTGAACCTGCAAATTATTTTTTTAAATTGAGTTTTAAAATTCTTGCTTTTAATATGACAGTAACATATTTATGATAAATAACACTCTATTGAAGTGTGACTTTTATATAACTTTTATCCCTTGAAAAACATTTATTTTCACCACTTTGTTATTACAGCACAGCTTCCCAGCTCCTCCTTGATACCATTATCAAAAAGAATCATCATTACACTAACACTTACTGAAGGCAAAGCAGCTCTGGTTTGCCATGTTAAAGCTGCAGAATAAGTCTCTGAAGATCAAATCTGTCTTGAAATCTAAAACTCATCTTTCCAAGAATGGATGCAGTTAAATCCATCCTTTCTTCCCATTTGCTTTAAGATGTAAAATAGTGAGATTAAAGGAAAAGGCGCATTCACAATAGGCCTATTAATTTACAAGAGAGGAATAAAAGAGAACCCAACACAAGCAGATATCTCCATGCTCTTGAAGGCAGATGGAAAGTAAAAGATCACAATTCAAGAAAGCATTCAAGCACAGGTATAATTTAAACACGCAAGTAATTGTGCTAGTGTGAGTGACTACTCGCGCTTAAAATTGGTCAGGTGCTTAATACCACTTACCATGCACAAACCTTGTCTTTCTTGTTGAGTCTCATCTTTGCATACAAAACAACATTGTCATTAATGTATTACGCTTGAAATATCAAGATTACCAACTCATCCTGTAGTATTTCTTCGGAAGCCAGCACTAATTTAACATGAAATACTACCATTAAAGAATAATATCCAATATTTAAAGATTAGGTAGGGAAAGGAAGGGGAGGGGRAAAAAAAAAGTATGTAATTACTTTTACAATCCACAGAAGATTTCAACTCATGCAACAGGACCCAGTATCACTGTAAAGATTTTTTTTTTTTTTTTTTGAGATCGATCATTTCAAGGATGTTAGACTGTCCATTCTTCATGAAGAACTGGAGAGGTGCCTGAGGACGAGAAGAAAGCCAATGTCACTCCAGTCTTTAAAAAGGGCAAGAAGGAGGACCCAGGAAACTATGGGCTGGTCAGTCTCACCTCCATCCCTGGAAAGGTGATGGAACAGCTCATTCTAGATGTCATCTCCAGACATATGGAGGAAAAGAAAGTGATCAGGAGTAGCCAGCATGGATTCACCAAGGGGAAATCACGCTGAACTAATCTGATAGCCTTCCATGATGGAATGACTGGCTGGGTAGATGAGGAGAGAGCAAGAGACGTTGTGTACCTTGACTTCAGCAAGGCTTTTGACACTGTCTCCCATAACATCCTCCTAGATAAGCTCAGGAAGTGAGGATTAGACGAGTGGACAGTGAGGTGGATTGAGAACCGGCTGAAAGGCAGAGCTCTGAGGGTTGTGGTCAGAGGCGCRGAGTCTAATTGGAGGCCTGTGGTTAGTGGAGTCCCCCAGGGCTCAGTACTGGCTCCAGTCTTGTTCAACTTTTTCATCAATGACCTGGATGAGGGGACAGAGTGCCTCCTCAGCAAGTTTGCCAATGATATCAAGCTGGGAGCAGATGTCCCAGAGGGCTGTGCTGCCATTCAGAGAGAGCTGGACAGGCTGGAGAGCTAGGCGGAGAAGAACCGCATGAAGTTCAACAGGGGCAAGTTCAGGGTCCTGCACCTCAGTAGGAATAACTCCGTGCACCAGTACAAGCTGGGGGCCAACCCTCTGGAGAGCAGCTCTGCAGAGAAGGAGCTGGGAGTGTTGGCAGATGACAAGTTGATCACAAGCCYGCAATGTGCCYTTGTGGCCAGGAAGGCCAATGGTCTCCTGGGGTGCATTAGGAAGAGTGCTGTCAGCATGTCGAGGGAGGTGATCCTGCCACTCTACTCAGCCCTGCTGAGGCCTCATCTGGAGTACTGCACTCAGTTCTGGGCTGCCCAGTACAAGAGAGACATGGAGCTACTGGAGAGAGTCCAGCATAGGGCCACGAAGATGATCAGAGGAGTGGAGCATCTGCCCTATGAGGAAAGGCTGCGAGAGCTGGGCCTGTTTAGCCTGGGGAAGAAAAGACTGAGGGGGGATCTTATCAACGTCTATAAGTATCTGAAGGACGGATGTCAAGGGGATTGCCCCAAACTCTCTTCAGTCATCCCATGTGACAGGACAAGAGGAAATGGGCAAAAACTGAACTGCAGGAAGTTACAGCTGAACTTGAGGGGGAATTTCTTCACTGTGAGAGTGACAGAGCCCTGGAACAGGTTGCCCAGAGGGATTGTGGAGTCTCCTTCTCTGGAGATCTTCAAATCTTGCCTGGATGCAACCCTGCCTAACATGCTCTAGGTGACCCTGCTGAGCAGGGAGGTTGGACTAGATGATCTCCAGAGGTCCCTTCCAACCTCAACCATTCTGTGAGTCTGTGCATGGGGTGCAAATGTTGTTTAATTTCCTTGCCCCTTATTTGCATTCCCAAGAAAAAGGTAAGCCACCATTCAGCAAAGGAGCCAGGAAAAACTCAATTGCTTCTAACATAAGAAACACTAACTTTTAAATCTCAAATGACTTTTGAAAAGGAGGAGTATATCTGAAGGCTGTGAGGCTTCATTATTTTTCTATAAAAATCTGAACACTCTGTAAACGTAAGCCTATCTGGATTAGCCAAGGTCTGCACTACTGAAATGTGGTGATGTTTAAAGCAAATATGTATCTTTCAAACACAATGTCAAGTTCTTCCTAAAAAAAGTGAGTATATTGACTTATGACAATACAACAGAAGCAGCAGCTTTACAGAGCGTTATTAACATTTACTGAGGAGGCAAAAGAAGCAAGAGAGATCACTTTTGCATCTAGTTTAATTATTCAGATTAGCAGAGTTCTACTAAAGTCATTTTTAAGTGGGATATTCAACACAGTTAAAGAGCAACTCGTATTTTACCATCATATTGTGACCAAATTCATTTCTCTTACCAATATCACAACCTTCCCTATACTCAATCCTTTAATCTCATCTTATTTCTCTCACTCCCTGCTGCCCAACCTGACCCTTATCTGCTACACCTCACAGCACATGATACTCACTGAACAGCACATAATGCTTAAAAGAACCTGAGTGACGAGCGTAATGCTAAAACAACATTTTTGACTGGGAAGGGAGATGCTGAGAACCTGTTCCTATTCCGTCTTTTCTAGAAAACAAATCCAGAGCAGCTAGACTCACCACATCAAGACAAAGCATATTAATAATTTAGGGATTATAGGAAACAAAGCATACAAAGGATTAGCACTTACAAATCTTACAGGCCTTTTCTGTTGATCAGAGCAGCTCTTTTTATTGTCCTACATTATTAAGGCAAAAGATGGTGTCAACACATTGAAATTCTTCACTGTCCTCAGTCAAATCAAAAAATTAAGAACAAAAATCATACTAAGGATTTTAAGCAGCTTGGAATACATAGAAATTTTAAAGGGAAGAGAGAGCTCCTCTTTCATATTCATTTAACAATTTCAGCACCAATCAGGTACAAACAGAGGTAACACACAAAATGGTAAGCTTCTGCACTCAGCAAAATTCAGAGAGAATTACCCACATGGCAGTATCCTAAGCAAAGTTATCTTTATTTCTACCATTCAGTAGTCCCACCAAAAAGCCTACTTGCCTAACTGCATCGTCTCTCCATCTGTGTTTGGCTGGGCTTGCTGAACTGTGTAGTACCCATCACTGCAAGCAAGACTATTTAACTTTTTTATGCCCCAGGGTACCATGGGAGTTGCTAGGCCCGGAAATATAAATCCTGTAGAGAGTGCAATGAGGAATTACGGAGGGAAAATAGCCATCTCCCACTTTCTTCCCATCAATCTCCCATTTTCTTTAGATTGTGTTCTGCAAAGGAGGAGTTGAATAGCAGGGGAAAAAAAAACAGCAGAATATGTGCCCATGCCAAGAAGGCCGCTGGAATTCCCACGGGCAGCTCATCCAACAGGAAAGTCAAATGAGAAGCAAAAAGAGAGACAGAAATAAGGCTGAAGACATGGGGGAACTGTTTACCATTACTGATATTGGTTCCCTTTGCTACATGAGGCAACTGCAAATAAAAAGTTCACTTAACCCAAGAGAGAAGAGTGTGTCAGTAGCATAAGGCTTGGCTGTTACTGTATTGTCCCAGTGCCTACAGGACCTGACAAGGACCCCCACTAAGATCCACAATGTAGACACTAAAAATTAAAACAAAATGAAAAGGGAGGGGGAAGATTCACTTTGCAAATGCAGAGCTGGTAGGACAAGGCTCTCCACCGTAAATAAAGGGAAGATTTTTATTAAGAACACATCATGCTGTAGAGGTCAAGATCCTAATTTAGAAGCTGGGACTACTGGGCTCCATTGCTTGCTCCACTGCAGACCCTAGATAAACCACATATTCTCTGTGTCAATTTTCTGATCAAGAAAAGCAAAATTGTCATTTACACTTTAAGGATAAACTGCTGAAGACAGTCAAAAGTTTTAATACAGTAGTAGTGGAGCTAGTTAAATACTTAAGATAGGTAATAAATAAATAAACATTACAGTAAGGAAAACTTGCAAAGATCAACAGCTATTTTAATGCATTATTCACAAATCAGCTCATAAAAAAAAGACTGTATTTTAAAATTCGTAAGGCAAAAAAGAATTGGCCCAAACCATCTCTTTAATTACATTCCATACACAGATATTTTCTGACTGACATTTGTAGTCTTTCATTTCCATTCATATACAATATTTCCATAAATTCCCTTGCTGAATGACCACAACTGACTCTGCTAAAACTGTCAGCAGAGTCTAAACTTGGTATTTGCAGAGCTGAAGGTGCACATGCTATAAAACATATCAYCAGGGAATTTGGGAGGAGGGTGGCAAGTTTTTAAGGCACACAGCACCCCAGAAATCACCGTTATAAACTCACGTGAAGACAGGCACATCTTACTGTCTTTCTCCCATTAAAAGGGAAGCCGTAAGCAGAGGTTGCAGATATGCCGGACAGCTYGCATCAAATGGATGAGGATGAGTACAGTCTCAAGCAATTACAGAGCAGACAAGACCTTGCTTCTCCCTCACTGCCAAGGACTGCATGCCAAGTTTAATTCACACCTGGACATAGAAAGCAGAAATTAGCAGTTCTACATTCATTGCGAAGGGAGACTGGCGAACCTGAACAACACAGCCAGCGTGCACTGCTCCTGCCACTCCCTCAGCTTATCCATTTAAAGGTAWCCAGTACTCCTTTTTCCTTTCTTAACACACAAACCTCAATCTCCAATGACCAAAGCTTTTCATGATCCTCTTTGCTATCATCTCTTTGCTCACAGCTCCACTCAGCATGAATTGTGGCATTATGTCAAAGGAGAGGTGGGAAGTAGTAGTTTGGTTATGGATGTACTTCCCAAAATACAGCTAGCAGGTTAGATTCCCTGGCATAGGCTYTCTCTCAAGCACCCTGCTTACTTAACCACTGACCACAGAGCAAACATTCAATGAATCCGTAACAGCGTCCAGTACACACCAGAGCAGCACACGCACTTCAGCTTATCTTAAGAGACAATGTTCTTTCTGTGTTGAAGCTGAATTTCTTCACCCTTTTGTTGCCTAACAGTGCAAGCGGTTGCGTCTCTACCGTGTTTCTTCCAAGGAGAGAACTAGCACATGACTGTCAGCATTACATTGCAACACGAGCCGACTCATTTACAACGCAGAATATGTTACTTCAGGATACCATTCACAAGTAATCAAGACTTCACGTAAACTGATACAGCTCCAGTCTCACTGACTTGGGCTTACACCACTGGAGATTCCTGCCCAAGCCATGCAGGAAACCTCATTAAATTAAATCAGCACAGTACACAAGGATAAAAATACGTTCTGTGGTCCCTGACCATGTTAGCTGACACCAAAGAGATATCCCAACTCTATGTCCCAACTCTCCTGTCACTCCTCCCATCTCAGTAAGCTAGACTGAGAAACTAGCAAGGCTGAAAATTACTCCAGCTGAACTAACAAAATGTCTTCTGATGGATCACTTTGCTGATCAGCTTACTTTGCCATCACAGGGAGGCAATTAYCTGCTTAATTACTGCTGTTGAATAAACCAGCTTTCTGCTAGCTTAGTGAGCTAAATCAGTTCTCTGTGGGTCAGATGAGCACCAGTGCTGACAGAAAAGCAGCAGCTGAGTCACAAAGCTGGAGGCATAAATGGGAGAAAGATCTTCCTTTCAGAAATAGCTTATGGTTATAAAGGTTTAGCTGTATTGTAAAACACATGTATGGGGGCAACTAGTACTAAGCAGGTGTGTCACACACAGCGGCAGTCTCAGTTGAGCACAACACAGCTGACTGGTTCAGAGATCAAACTCTCACAAGGCTCTGTGTCTTCACAACGAGGCCATGGCTGYAAACCAGTCATTCAGTTGCCAGAGGAAGCTACTTTTCCCGATCARTTCATTCCTATAGAAGTTTCCAGGTGCCTGCACCCTCTCTGTGTGGGCCTTATTTCTAGTGTCCTCAGGKGGTGCTCAGCATTCTTTTCTGCTCCTGATTCAGTCTGTATCCAAGCAATCCTATTTTCCTGGACCAAGAATCCTTGAAGAGCTTCAGTATCCTTTAATTATGAAAAAGGAAACCAGAATACATTAAGGACCTACATAGTTCAGGTCTCCAACACACACAGCAGCCAGCAGAAGCAGCACCAAGTCTAAGCTGGGGACAAGAGAGAGACCCTATAAAGTGCATTTGAGCATCTCTCGGCCACAAGTGATCAGACTTCCAGGGATAGCTGCTGAAGCAAACCACTTCCTACTGTCCTAAAAAGAAGCCTATCTTGCAGTCTTTTATAGCCTTCAAGGGCAGCTACRTGGAGAAACAGATGAGCCTTCCAGCCTCAAGGCATGTGATCACCCTCCCACTTCCATCAAAAGAGAGGCCAGAGTTAGAGTCTGAGGAAAGTGACAGCAGTGACAGAAAAAAAGTGAYGATGTCCAAACCATCTGCGCATATCTGGGCTTACAGGACTGCCTTTCAGTGACAGAYTGGATGTGCAAGACATCAGACCTATGCTAAACATTATATGGATTCAGTATTTTGTTCATTTCTACTATTCTGCTACTAAACATGTATAACTCTACAGGTTTTCTGKATTTACAAGATAGATCCTCAAGCCTACTCTCTTTCCTGGAACACTGAAAAAAAAGATTGTTTATATTTGTGTCAAATCACTTCAGAGACTCATCCAGACACATCTTCTAATCAACCCATTAATGGCTCTGTGACAGCTTAGCAATTTCTCTCCCGAACTTCTCAGATGYTTTTTTAATTCCTCTAAGAATCTGTACTAGAAAATTCAATAGTCTTTTTCCCCACTCAGTACGGTTTATGGCATCTTTCTAGGATACCTCACTGTGTATTTTCAGATTAGGGTAATTAAAGACCTCTTCACACCTTTTTCAGCCTGGTAGCTCATGAGAGTCACAGTCAAACCTCATTAATTACTGTAGACAATTTTGTATGAAACTCATCCTTTCAATCACTAATGCAAATTGTCCAATTGTCAGTGCATACTAAGATGGAGACATTTATCTTAAAGAGCAAGAAATAAATGGGAGACAATGGATTCACACAGTTTTGATGTTACTGTGCCCAATCATTCATATCCCTTTTAAAATTCACATAATATTTTATCAGAGTCTGAACACATGCAAGTTTTGGACGTACAAAGAAAAATAAGTATTTGCAGTCAGTCCACAAGCCTAGGAGTCAGGTACTTTAGGCTCTGTTTCAGCACCCACAGGTCTCCCCAAAGCCTGTTTCCGCCACGCTTTTGCTTTCTTCAAGGCTTTGGTAAGATTTAGATACAGAATACATGGTAGCATAGCTGTTAGCTAGACATGTTATTTTTACTGATAAAAATAGATACAACCTACTGCAAACAACATTACTTTGCCATAAAAATACCATATCAGAATGGATTGTTTCTCATCTATTGCCTCTACAGTTACGCAAGGCAGCTCAAATTCTTAGACAAGGTCTTAAATTAAGAGCTCAAGGCCTCTTCACAAGAATCATAGAATCAGTAAGGTTGCAAGGGACCTCTGGAGATCATCTAGTYCAACCCCCCTGCTCAGCAGGRTCACCTAGAGCATGTTAGACAGGGTTGCATCCAGGCGGGCCTTGAAGATCTCCAGAGAAGGAGACTCCACAACCTCCCTGGGCAGAAGCTCAATCATACTAAAAWCTGGAGTACTGCATCCAGTTCTGGACTGTCCAGTACAAGAGAGATATGGAGCTACTGGAGAGAGTCCAGCAYAGGGCTACGAGGATGATCAGAGARCTGGAACACCTGCCCTATGAGGAAYGGCTGCGAGAGCTGGGCCTGTTCAGCCTGGAGAAGACTGAGGGGGGATCTCATCAATGTCTAGAAATACTTTAAGGGGAGGCAGGGAGTCAAGAGAATGGGGCCAAACTCTTTTCTGCAGTCYCATGCGACAGGACAAGARGCAATGGCAAAAACTGAGCCACAGAAAGTTACACCTGAACATGAGGAGGAATTTCTTCACTGTGAGAGTGACAGAGCMCTGGAACAGGTTGCCCCGAGAGACTGTGGAGTCTCCTTCTCTGGAGATAGTCAAAATCCGTCTGGACATGACCCTGTCTAACATGCTATAGGTGACCCTGCCTGAGCAGGGGGGTTGGACTAGATCATCTCCCAGAGGTCCCTTCCAACTTCAACCATTCTGTGATTCTAAAATATGACATCTTACTTATTCAGCATATACTGAAGAGGCTGCAAAGGACAATACCTCCAGGAAATAAGTCAAAACCTCAGTATAATCTTTTTAAAGAATAAAATTTTTCTTTCCTTGGAAGTATTTGGCATTTAGAAGTACAGATTGCYGCTTGTGAACATGTAAAAAGTTAGGAGCAACAGAAACAAAGCTGCATAAAATTTTCTAGTGTTCATACTACTAAACCCATTYCAGAACACATTTCCAGGTATTCTCTTCCATATGGAAATAACTTATAGCAGTATTAAAAAAAAAAGGAAAGAAAAAAAGAAAACCAAGACCAAACTAAACAGACACTCCTTTTCTTCTTCTAAAAGAGATCAGGCCATAAGTAAAATCTTTTTTTTCCCCCAACTTTACTTGGCTTTTCATTTAAAATTATGTTAATGGGTAGGTGAAAAAATAGCAATTCTCTACATAAATGCAAAGAGCTGTTTTATTTGAAGTAGAAAAATAGTACAGATCCACCATGCACCCATTTAACTACCTGATTCATTCTAGATTTCCAATTGAGCCAAAACCTGTCCATTTTTGATTTTATCAAAAGCAACTAGTTCATAGATCCCCCAAATACTTAATTTTTGATTTTGATGCAAAAATACCTTTCTTCAAACGTAATCTAATGGCAAATCCAACTGTCAGTATCTAACTAAACCTCAGTGGCAATATTACTTTATGATCACCACAACATGTGACTTAGAGGTCACACACAAAGCTAAAATGCTCAAACTGTGGAGTGCAAGATTCAAGCAATTGGCTGCTGCAGTTTTAGTCCTGCAGTTGCAACATTAAACWCTGCATTTTGGAAATGCTGGTGATAGAGAGGGTTTTGGCTAAGCAGATAACATACTTCGACATATTTTTAAGAGATGTGCTAGTTAATACCAATACAACACAGCAGATCAGTCCACCATGGCATATTCGCATATTCACATATAAAGGCRTGTTTTACTACTTCTTCCATTTCTTGTGGAAGGCATTTGACTCTTCATTAATATACTCAAACGTGATAGTATTTTCCAATGTAGAAAGTGCAACTGAAAGAAAAAATAAACAGTCCTTAAAGGCAATAAACCTAGCAAATAAAAACCAAAGTTCAGAATCCTCAGCTTATAAACTGGCTGAACTCTTCAGAATTCATTTATGGTTCACAGTGATTTAAGTATTTGCAAATATTAGTTGTTTTTAAAGCAGAATAAAATACTTAACCCATCTGTAAATAAAAAACTTAGATCACTTCTCCCAAGCGATCTTGTCACTTGATACTAGCTACTTCTGTTCTGCTCTCTCATTAGATGAGCATGCCATTACCTGTTACTATAGTGTCCCTGCACTATGATCCTTTATCACCTTATTGAATTTTATAGACTTTTAAAAAACCACTAAGCCTTTGGTAAAATCCCCCTGAAGTTACTAGGTGATTATTAGAACTAGTTGGCTACCAAAGTACAACAAATGTTTGTGCAAGTTCTGCAGCAGAACCAGCAATWTATTATTCTCTGAGAATTCAATCATTATGTGAGTGTTTTGTGT
Source organism: Rhea americana (assembly GCF_003343005.1). NCBI lineage: Eukaryota > Metazoa > Chordata > Aves > Rheiformes > Rheidae > Rhea > Rhea americana. The sequence continues at coordinate 3,241,394 of NW_028187100.1, forward strand.
AAATCTGACTTGATTACCAAGAAGTTTTGCTGCAGAACTGAACTACAGAATCTAATAATTAAAGACAAGGATAACTTGTGCTAATGTAACAATATATACACAGAATTCCCAATACATGTAATTAGAGTACTTTCTGTAATGCATTTTGCATCTCCCTCTCCTCCTCTTAATTAGCCACTGGCAAACATGAAGAGTGACGGACACAGAATTAAYGCCTAGAGATCAGAGTATGGCTCCTCTGTGGAATTGCTTTTATCAGACTCTAGCAGAAAGGAGAAYCTCAGGCTGCTGATCTGTCAGTTACTTTTGATGTATTACAGTATCGTTAGTGTTCCACCAAACATGACGTACTAATCTCTTCCTGATTGCAAATTTTAGCAAAAGAAATACACTTTGCGCAAACAACAGAGGACGTTAGCACACCCCACTCCATTCCCTCCCCACCGCCCAGCGTCTGCTGATCTTGCCTGAAAGYACGCGAACATAAATCAAGGCACCCAGTTATGCCTACCAGTAGCGTAAGCCCAACTTACCAGAGCAGGTCTTTCTAAAGGTTGTCTTAGTTGTCCCTTTAAAACCTTACTGTTAGAAAATAAATGACTACATTAATCTCAGGCCTTAGGTAGTATACACCTTTCAGATTACTGTGCTTTTTTTTATTTTTAAGCATTGTTTTTGCTGAAGTTAAAGAAGTTGGTCTTGCTATCCTACAACCATTTTTAAAAATAATCTGTTCACCCACCTTCTCCTAGTAGCACTTCACTGCTTTAACCTCTTCTCTTCCTCCTAACAGCAATCAGTTCCCTTTAGTGCATCGAGGCATTAAGCCACAGAAGGTTTTGCAGCCAGCATCTCTTTCAGTTACTCTCTTTTATTCCCCATAGTCCTTCCCAGGTGAGCAGCCTTTCTGGGCACCACACATTAATACTGCACACAAAAGAACATGGTGATAGCAATTTTAGTCAAAGATGCAAACAGTTATTGCAAGTCTCCTAACACATTTAAAGGCTTCACTCAGCCCCACTCTTATTCCTATGCTCACAGACCTGGAAGGGGAAGGAATAAGGAAAAGAAAAAATCCCCAGACACAAGTACAAATTCTCCCATTTGCAGCAGTCAGTTTGGTAAAGGGAAAGTCTCAGCAAGTTTTCAACAACAAAAATTACAGTATTTTGGGGCAGAAAGTGAATATAGGCTCAAGCTCACCTGAGAAGGACCRTTGTGAATAACAGAGAGTAACTGAAAGAGGTGCTGGCTGCAAAAACTTCTGTGGGGACAGAACAGAGAGTACAGACACAGTAGAGAGCAAGGTTTAATGACTCTTAAGGACTGAAGGGTCTCTTTCAACATTTTAGGGCCCAAAAGTTAGCTAAGTACATCCCACAAAGCAAAAGGGAAGAAAAAGGCACAATGCTACTACACATTTGAATCATGAAGGAAAATCTTCAACTCTTCAAACARAAGGAGGAGATTAAAGAATGGGGATTAGAAAAAGATAACTACAACCAGTGCATCTGGCTATCTTGGAGGAACTCTTTCGTATATGTAGATATCAAGTTCAAAGAAGAGGCCCCAAGTGATATCATTTTGTATAGAAGGCATAAAATCGTGTTGGCTGCATAATTGTTCTGAAGATCTATCTTTTGCAAAGAGAGAGAGTTGGAAAAAATAATCCAACTAACTGATACCAGAAACTGGAAGAAAGCACTAGTGTCTCCCAAACTGTTAGCTCAACTTTCTGGTAGGACAGGAGAATTGCCTGTTCACATCTCTGAGCACCAGAATTTTGGACAGACTGCAGGCAATTACTGTATCACTTCCTGCAGGCAAAGACTTCAATCAAAGCTCCAACAGAGGTAGAAGAACAGGCCTTGGGCTCACCAACAACCACAGCTCACTGGCCACAAGCCACCATTAATTTCACCGAATCATAACCACCTCTGGAGTCCTATTCCAACATTAGATCAGGCCACTATGGTTTTGGCTCACCAAGTCTTGAGAGCCTCAGAGGATAGAGTTTCCCCCAYCTCTCTCTCAGGTAACCTGCTCCAGTGTGGCACTGCCCTCCCAGTGCTGCTGCATGCTATCATCGCCCCTTCCAGCATCATATCTCTATGAAGTAGCTTGGCTCTGTCGTGTTAGTAACTTCAAATATTCAAACGTCTTGTCTTTCAAATATTTGCAGGCTACTATTAGATCATCTCTTAGCCTCACACCATCCATTTTTCTGCATTGCCCATGCTGCTGTCTTTGCTGTCCCAACAGCTCCATTAACTCTGGCGCATTAATGTCTAGGCAAAAGTGCAAGTAACCTCTTAAAAACCAATCCAAGGAGACTGCATCACAAGCTTTAGCATTCATTTCAAACAAACCTCACAAACATGTAACAGATTAACTGCAGTATGCTGCCCCTGACATGAATCAGAATATTACTGAAAAAGGTAATAGTGAGGAAAAAAGCTAAAGTCCAAAATTACCAGAAGAGTTGTCTGGAGTCACTTACCAGTCCCGCTTCACTCTACTCCAGCTGTCACAATGAGGCAATATTTTCATCCTGTCACTAAGACAGATCAGTTCATACAAAAAGTCCTCCAAATGTTTAATATGTAGCTCAGGAAAAACTATTCTTAGTCAAAAATGCTCAAATTTGCAGGAGATTATAACTCCATAATAACATAAGTACAGATGAGCCTAAGAAGCATCAATGGTTACACAGGGAACATACTGGAGATCCATTTAAACATCACTTATTAACACAATTGTCATAAACTGTCTAGAATTACCACTGTGGGTATACTTTACCACATAAAATCTTAGCTTAATCTCTTCCCAAACCAGAGTCATGCCACTGGCTGCATCTAACTTGGTTAATAAAATGGTGATATATAAATGCTTCTTTTTCCATCTCTCTTAATCAGCTGCTTGGAACTAATACCTTTTTTTTTTTTTTGGGTGGCACAATTTCTTACATAGCATTTAATGATCCAAAGTTACATACCCAAGAACTCTACAGTGTCTTTATTGCTGGAGCAGCAGAGTTTAGAAATAGCACAGGTAAGTGAAGTTCAGGTAACTGAGAACTACAGAGTAAGAAATTACATGAAAGTTTTCCGATTCTTTTTGCAGTGAGCCATTAGTTAGTAAAATGCTGTTACAGGGCACTTCTGGTGAGGGAGCCCCACGGGACAGCATTTTCCTTTCTGTTTCAATGAATACAACACCAAAACAAAGGAACACTAAATCAATATTGAAGGTTGCTTATCCAAATATCATGCTTCAAACAGTAGCCAATGTGGACGGCACAGGGAAGAGCAGAAAAGCAAGGCTGATGTGTACCACATTTCTCAGTGCACTTACAATCCCCATTAATTTGTGGCTCAGGTACCTCCTGTGCCAGACAGAGTCCTATCTGGCAGCTCCCACTGGATTTCTGTTCCRCCAATCCGTTCAGGCCATCCTTGAACTCATGTAAATGTTTACAAGCTACAGCTTCATGCATCAGGAACTGCACTGATTTACACTGTGAAGTTCATACAGAATACATTGTGTTCTGGTTTTTTGAACCTACCAACTTGTAGCTTTACGCAATGGCCCCCGCACCTTGCACAGGAAGAGCCAGTGAGCAATTGCTGTCTACAGGCCTTCTTCATGACTATAGGCCTATATGTCTATAGGCCTTCATTTTACRACTTACACAAGATCTCAAACAACCCTTTTCCAAGCTGAAAAGTCCCAGCCTACCAGTTAATTATCCTTTGTATGGAAGCCATTCCCATACCTTTGACCATCCCTGCTGCCCTTCTTTGAACCTTTTTCATCTATAGCACTGAAGATGAGCATGTGCTATGGAGTCATTCTGTGGCAAAACACTGATTTCTATCCCTTCCCTCATAATTCCTACTATCTGGCTTGCTCTTTCGTCTGTATTGAAGGAAAGTTTTCATGAAACTATTATAGCTCCAAAATTGGTTAACGCTGATTTGCTCTGTGAACACAGTGCTTGTAACCAGCTAAATTCAATATGAACTAGTTTTGGACATCCATATGCCCTTCCACAAAACTATGAGACCAGATCTCCTCCTCCCTGCTCCTCAAATCTTCCTGTTGCAGAGGTTTAGCATGCCTAGAAGAAAGACTGCCTACATGCAAATTCCACTCAGCCAGAAACAGTGATCTTTTGCTCTTGCAAAGAAGAAACATTAACAGGCTCAGAAGATGGTGTAATACAGCCCTCAGAGTACATGTAAAATACAGCCAGAGTACAAAACTATACTGAAACTGTATGGTTTCGTATTCATAAAATTCAGCCCAGGACTCTTCCATTTGAAAAGGTCTTATCAATAATATGTTACACAGAAAAAAAAAAGAGGCCTAACAAAAAGCAAAACCAATAATTGATATGTTTTCATTTTCTAAGGTTAAATTCATAAGAGCCCACTATATCAGTAACTGAAAATTTCATCCGCTTGACTACTATATAACACCACACTTGGTGTTGAAGAGCAATCAAACACTACATGTTTTTCAGTTGCCTCCTTACTCTTACGATCTTGTACACTTCCTTCTGAATTCAGACAATTTTTTCCTATTTTATATTGTACTAAATTTTACACAAGAGAGAAGTGATTCACAGAAGTTATCTGAGTATGTGTTACAGATGTTCCTAAAGCTACAATGGAAGAAGAATAATATCCACAGACTGAATTGCTTTTTCTAGTACCTCCTACAAACAGTAAAAAACAAAAAACAAGAAAAACACACAAAAAAACAGTAGAATAGCTCCCACAAAGAGCTGTTACCTGGTGTAAGGACACCATAGTTCAAATACTAGGTCCTCTTGTATTTTTTTTTTTTTTTAGAAACACATTTTCTTCCCAAATTAAGATTTTTTTGTCCAGTTCTGACCTCATCATTCTATATATCGATACTCATCTTCACATCCTTGCCTCCATATGAAGTACTCTTGTTCACCTTAGGGAGAGGGGAAAAAAAAAAAAAAAAAAAACACACACTATTTCTGAAACACTTCAATTTCTGCTTTCTGAACTTTGGAGACTTTGACCTGTGCCTTTGATCTTCCTTATCACATTTATTTGCACCTCATTCACTCCTTCCCACAGGAGCACAAAATGACCCTTGATCCAACTTCTCAAGTAAAGTTTTGTGGAAGATTTGTGCAGACTACACAACWCAGCTGGTCCTACAACTCACGCTGAAGTGTATTCTAAGCATGTGCATACTGGCTACTTGTTAAATAACATGAACGTTTGGAGGCAAGAACCTATTTTTACCTGACACAGCCACATCTGACATTACAAAAAAAAAAAAATCTATTGGAATAAATTTGATGTGGGCTACAAAAATGCAATGGATACACCAATCTTTGCATAGTATTTTGAAAGACTGCTGAAACTCACTGGGCTACAGAAAATTATCCCTTAAACTAAACACATATCAGTTTAAACACTAGCTACCAAGTGTGGTTGGGCTTTTAGAGCTTCCTTATATTCTGGATCCTCTTTTGCTCCCTCCCAGCCTGCAAAAAATTTCTGCTCGCTCATTACTTCATCTCCTGAAGATACGCAGAATATCAGAATAAGACAACTGTTCACTCACACAAGTGTTAAAAGACAGTAGTCTCAATGCTCAGATCCTTGGCACTGTCTTTTTCTCCTTTATTTTCCTCAAAACGGTTTATATATTACTCCAAAGAAGTCCACTCACCTACATACATCTTAAGAAATTTCCTCTTACTGCAGAAGTACTGTAGCAAGGCCCTCTCTTTGAACAGGTCTCATGCATACAAAGAAGAAAAACGTTTCCTCCAACAGCTTATCACCTCACTGGGAAACAATCAAATGGATAAGGAAATAGCCTCTGGTTGGCCTGTAGACTCTGCAAGTAGCTTGCGGTATCACAGATAACAAGAGCAAACACCCCCCTGGACAGAGCCCCAGTCTCAAAGAGATTTTTTTTTACACAACTAGAAATTCCAATGGAGCTCAAAGGCCTGCACACAGGTATACAAAAGCGAAGTGGTCCAGAGGATACAATACTGGTCTAAACATCTAGGACCCCCTAGCTTTGGCTCTGGCTATAATGTGACACAGTTGGACATTTCAGCTGCCCTCTCTTCCTCCCCAGGTCTCTCTCCCACCCTCCACACACCCAGCTCTGGCTGTCCAACCAGACACACTCGGTGGGCTACAGACTGGTTAAGAAATAYGGCTGATAAAAAACAGAAACAGTCGCAGCTCTCAGCTGTTGAGAAATCACGATCTATCTCATGACAGTTAGGAGGTCTCAAATAGGAACATGTGAGTTGAGAAAGAAAGGTCTTATTTAGAAAATTCCTCAGCAAAAGCACAAGAAGGCAACGTCAGTCTTGTTTTTTTCCCCCTACATCACTGCCCAGTGGTTACATAATGACCTCCCCTTCCCAATTTTGATGGCATATTTACTACCTTTGGATGTTACCACCTGAGTTTTGTGGTAAAGAAGGTAAGTCTTAACATTCYTCCACTTCAGTCAGCAACCAACTGACACAGCACTACGATACAGATCCTACATTCAAAGAGATAAAGGCTTTAGATAGTCAATGAAACTCAGACTTGCCTCAGCCAATTTTTSATCCATGAATTTCAGAAAATACCCTCAGCCTGTTTAGAGACAGTGGCAATCAAGTAAGTGGTGAGCATTAAGCCAATGTGCAAGCCCCTTCTGCGATGCATCTAGACAGAACATTTTCATTTTTCACAGCATTTTACTGAAGATAAACATTTGTAATTCATTTTGATGGTTTTTGCCATGAAAGTAGAAAGAGGAAGGAGAAGCCTATGTGTGATTCTTCCTTTTGCCCTGTTGAAAAATTTCAACACAGAGTTTTCTTCACCTCTCAGACCAGTGCAGAAGTCATAGGATAACTGAAGTTGAACAGAACTCAGAATTCAACTTTTGATCCAAAAAAGTCTCCAAASAAACAAACAAACAAAAAAGGACAAATTTGTGCTTATGGGTTTTGTTAATAAAGCAAAACATTATTTACAGCCATTGGTTTTGTTCAAATGGGGAACAAAGCCCTTGAATAACTAAGCACTGCTCCTGTGAACTGTCAGTCTTCTGTTTTCCTTGTTATTCTCATTTCCTCAAACCTTCTGCAAAACAACCCAATTCAGAAGCTAAAAGGCCAATCCAGGCTGGGATGAGCACACACATCCATCGCTTTACTCTGCCATTGCTATGCTATTCCATGCCTCTGGGATGCTGCTTACGGATAGCCATCAACTCCCACCCATCCTCTGCCCGTAGCATAATTGCAAAGTTGTCAACAGTACAGAGCATTTTTCCTCTGAGGAAATGAATTAATATTTCCTAATTAGTCAGGGAACACAAGACCAAATAGCACCAATAACTAGCTCAAAATCACAGAGGAAATCCATAGAAGAGTGGACACTAAATCGAGATCTCTGAAGTCCTATGTTAACCATTGGTATATTCTTCCTCTGTGCCTGCATGTCAATTACGGACTTATCTGGGTTCTACTTTAAAGACAGACTCATCCCTTCCCTTCCTTCTGTATTGCTCAAAATATCCAGTAAAAACAAAGACTAATGATAAAACCTCAAATTCACTAAGGACCGCAAACAAAGTCTCAAGTAAGCATCAGATAGATGTCAATGGATCTTCTCTTCTCTGGCAATACTCAAAGAAGATTCTTGCCAGTACAATATGACTAGATGAAGCCACTGCTCCTAGCTGTGCTGCCAAGTAAGGCAGACTGCCTCACACGCAGAGGAAAGCACAGCTTCCAGAAAGAGAAGTAGCTCTGCTCAGTGTCACATCTATATTCTAGTACCATCTACAAAAGCTAAAACAAAAGGCCTCACACATCTCACTCCACATGAAGTGAAATATTAGAGCAGGACTCAAGACAAGATTCCAAGGCAAATGATTCCAAACTTCTCAATCTCTTTATGCTGAAGATACCTAGAGATGGTATTTCTAAAATAAATGCAAAACAACAATTATAAAGTAGCAAAGAATGTACTTTGGACTTTACTCTTGGTTTATTTTTTTTTTCATTTTTGATGTTAGGCTTCCAACCAGTTCTTTTTTTACATTGGCTCTAGGCTAGTGTCACTGATCATGTCAGTTAGAACAGTGATGATAGGATTCCTCAATAAAATAAGTTTATTTTACCAACTAGGAGCAATCAAACATGAAATACGTACCGAGGGCACCATTCTTTCATAATGAATTAGTTTTATTTTCTCATAGAATCAATATTTTGAATTAAATACACATGATGAGATATACATACATCCCAAAAAATGAGTTGTTGAACAGAAAATGAGACATTTCATAGTAATCATTCCAATTATGAAACATTTCAAAAGCATCCAGAGCAGTCTTGTATCATCTGAGCACCTCAAACACATCTCTGCACCTTTGATACATTTAATTAAAGGGAAAAAAAAACTGCTGGTGAAAAAGGCACAGTCCAGTATGAACCCTAAGAACACAACATAATCTATGCTTGGACTATCATATTTGATTAAACTAGTTCCCTGTTACAAACAGAAAACAGAGCCTTATCATATTCACATGAGGCTTTGGCTACAGGAAGTTTGGCCACCCTGGTTATATGAAAGGTGGGCCACTCATTCAGATTGTCATTGTTCAGGCAGAATTAAACTTCTCACTAAAACCAAGCAAAATATATATATGTGTATATATATATATGTGTGTGTGTGTGTGTGTGTGTGTGTGTGTGTGTGTATTTTCCTACATTCCTACAAAATGTATAAAGTTGGGTCACAATTATTTCATGAGTCACCTACTTTTGCACAGAGCTTCACCTTTAAGACATACTGCAATGAGCTTACTGTCTGGTAGGACTCTGTCTTGGCTCTGAAAAGATTAATTCAAGTAGTAATAAGCAGGAATGACCCTTGTAAGACAATAAACATATCTCCTTATGACAGGTTACTTAAATCACATTGAACAGCCTTCCTTGTGTAGTACGAAGCTCTGAGTTTCACTGAAACTAAAACCCACCCCTCAAAGTCTTTTAAGGTAGAGAAGTAAAGGTACTCTGAATGTACAACGTTGTTAGACATTCAAGAACACCTGTACTTGCTCACTGAATAAGCACACCAAAAATGTAATAAAGGTTTGGTGAAACTGTTCACGTTTCTTCACAGAATATTGTAAATCCATTTCAAAACGTTTCCCTCACTTTGATGATGTTTCAGCACCTACAGGCAGTTAAATCGGACATCATACAGGGTGAAGACAGCTTACGCTTCACTAGCGTTTTAATCCCACTCTCACAAGTTCCCAGTGATCAAATGTAGCCCTGCGAGACAAGACCAAAAATTCCAGATACACTTCTTTTTATCCAAGCTTGGTATTCAGACATGCTAACTAACAATGAGATTGGAGATAAAAATTATGTTACTCCCAAATATAATTACCTTCCACGTCCTTTTAAGCAAAGGAGACACTACCCAAGTAGTCAAAGATGAAGTGCTGCCTGCTGTCACACGAAGGCCCGTACACCCCACAGCCACAGGGACTGAGAAATCCTCAGCAATGCCTAATGCAAGTGCCCTGAAATGGAAAATTCAGGCGTGCAGGAGGCTTCTGGCAATTACTAATACAAGGCCCCTCTTTGCAGTGTGGCTAGCTTGCAGAAAGCTAGGTCACTATTGAGCCATAAAGATTTTCATCACCCAAACACTAACACCAGAACCTGAGGCAGTCTCAGCCCGGGTCACTGAGCACATCCTGGTTAAAAGGGGGAAAGACCGAGAGTCCAACAACGTAGCTTAGCACTGAGGGTAGCAGGCACAGTACAACAGATCAGGTGGCCTCAAAGTCGCTTCTGAACGTACAGCACCCTGCTGTACCAGGAAACATCCTGTCCTGCTTTTATATTGATCCTAGCATGAAGGACAATATCTGTCGCCTGCCAAGCACTATACATCGACAGATCCAGTTGTAAAAAAGAAAACAGGAATACAGAGAGTATCTTGAAACATCAGATACAGCATAAATAAGAGCATCAGTAACTGTTGCCTCCTCCTGTCATAGCAGAAAGGATACCTCCTCGCAAAACAATTTCTCTTAATGCCAGAACATACTACCTGTCCTCAAAGCAACACATTCACCTTAAAGAGATTTAATTTCAAAAGCCCTAATGAAACATCCTTAAGGAACCCCTAGAGGAATTCCAATTCTATTACCCTCATTTCATCTTCATTTCAGGTTTGAAAGGGAGGTTAAGAATATCCTAGTTTTCAGGATTCAACTTTTGCATAACACTAGCACACAGGGAGGCCAGGCAAAACACGCTGAGAAGAATTTCAGTTTTAAAGCCTTGTCTCCAAAGTGGGATTGCAGCAAGCCCTATAAATCCTCACGTAGAACATTCACACCTTCAATGTTAATAATCTAAAAAACAGCGGTTACTTAGGACTGTTGTTTTATCTTGTATTCCATTAATTTCACAGAACGGGACTTTTTGTCAAGTGTGCCCAAGTTGCCACAACTTCTCTAGAGGAGTTTGTATCTGATGTTTCTATATCTTGACTGTATTTAACTTCCTGCATAGAGCAAAACAAGTTGTTCTTTAGAAGGAAAAAAAAAAAAACCACACACATGCAACTCAGATGCTCTGACATTTGGCCTGTTTGGCCCAAGGAGCTGCAAACAGCACAAATGAAGCTTGTTTTACGCCTTTGTGAATACTGACTATAGCATCACCGTTCAATGGCCTCCTGAGACCATGAGTTGATTTTGTATAGACTTTCTCCTTACACCTTATCATGGTATTGCTTTCAACATCAATGAGCTGCTATCCTGATCCTGCTTATGCTTATGAAAAAGTGGAGACACTCATGCTTCATCCTTTGAGAAATTCAGTTTTTTATTTCTTTGGAAAAAATCCAACGAGGTATATCATTAAATCCTTAGAAGATCCATCCAGAACATATAATGACAAACTGTGTTTTTAATCCATACAAAAGATCCATCCATCTTGATTAAAAAATACAACTCAGTTGCAACCTGCACCTCCATTAAAGATTTAAGCATAATGCCAGAACAACCATTCCAAATTATTATGGTGTGAAGTAGTACACTGCTACATTCTTAAGAGATGTATATTCTAGAAATAATCCATTATCAGGCTTACAGGTTCATAACTGAGCTGTGAAGGGATCATTTTCCAAAAAAATGTGCATCCAGCAGCTTCTGCTGGTATCCAAGAAGAACAGCACAGCTTGTTGCTTTAAAAGATAGACTGCTCATTTTGTAATGGCAACACCAACCTAGAAGGGGATCTTCACACAGAACCATACAATCTGGGGGAATGGTCGTTGTTTTTTTTAAAATCATCCCCTTTTTCAGCATCTCCAACCTGACTCTTATAATTGGGACTTGTATATCCTTAAGCAGGACTTGGAAACCCTGTAAGCCTAAGTCTCCATTTAAAAGCAAGAATAAACTAAAAATCCAACTGCTCAGAAATATGTAAAAGCTGTATTAAAGAGAGACCACATTTTATTATTGATCTGGAATGAAGTCTGTCAAGCTTCTGCCAGATGCAAACTTTTATAGTCAAATTACAAATCCCCCCAAAACATTGGCTTGTAATAGAAAGACTGACACACCATTAGCTATGACAGTGGGAACAGGGTTCTAATAAATAACCAACAGAAAATTTTAAATGAACCACTGCAATAAAATCTATTTACCTTGGAGGAATACAGCCCTGCAGTTGTACCCCCAAAATGTTGTTCTCCACAGTGCAGTAGCCAGTAATCACAAATAGAAACGATCAGCTTCTAAAGAGCCCACAAATTTATTTAGGAAATTAGGCAAGAAGGAAACCAACATCAAGGACTAGATTCTCTGTTGATATTCCTAAATATCCTGTGCTGGGCTTCACAAGCAATAGAATCAAGTCCTAGGGCACAAGATCCCAGCATTACTTCTAAAATCAGTTATTTTCTTTTCTTCTACAATCCTAAAGATTATTACTTTCTTCTGTCTGTAATCTTACACAATCCTAGCCAAACATCAATGTCTCACGCTCCTAATGTGAGATTCTTTCACTTATTGCCCTCTTACTCCCTATTGCCACAGTCCTGGAAATTCATCACTGCAATAAAAAATCACAGCCTCTCTTTTGTTCTGTGACACTACCAGAAAGAAATCTCATCAAGAAAAAGCATGCCACCTAGCAGAGCCCTGCCAGAAATGAGGTCTCCCAGCAGAAGCCTTCAACCACTTGCATTGCATTACAGCAAGAGATGCTACCTTAAAAACTGGCATCAAGTCCTGGTTTTAAGATTGCCCATTCTGGGCCTGACAAGTCCAAATTACCCTCCCTCAAATTTGCACTCACTGTGCGGGTTGTGTTTACCAAGGCCCATCCCAGGTTAGCACTTTGGGCTCCTCTTTCCCCCACCATCACTAGCCCTGATCTTTACACTCATGCTGTGCTGGGATAAAAAGCAAGGAAGGCCAGTGTGGCCACTGCACTCGCATGGCCGTGCAAGCAAACCAGTCACCTCTTCGGTCTCATGCACAGGGCAGGCAGGCAACCACAAGCCAAATCACCATGGTCACATACCTGGATACACAAATACTCACATACTCTGGTACAGGACAAATGTCAATACATATTCAAGAGTTGGGGAGGAAAAAAAAAAGAAGCTTTAAAATTACCTTCCCTTTCTGCTGCTAAAACTAAAGTTTGCATTATTCCAATTTTCTTCCTGAATTTTCTATGCTGTTTTCTTACCTTTCTACAATGCAGTGTGAGGTTCCATAGCCAGATGACCTGGCTACAGTCACTTTGACTTTAAAGTACTTACTTTAACTCCAATTTAAATAACCTATTTTAATCTTCTTTTGCACTTGCATTTTCTAGAACTTTTCCAAAAGAAACACATATCCTTCCTGGCTGGAAGACTCATTAGGAAGTCACTCTATAAGCACTTATTTTTACTTTATCATTACTTACAATTAAGTATCTGATTTTCACATTTTGAATATTCCTCTTTTATGAGCATTTCACATTCAATAGCTGCAAAATGTTTTATAAATACGACAAAAGAATTCGGACAAATATTATATAAAAGCAGTATTTACAAACTCAAAGAAAATCCTTTTAAATGTGTACAATGAAAAGAAAGTAAATTTATCAACATATTTATATATTAAATTAACTCATTACAGAGAGATATTATCTGTATTTAGCAAATTTGGTTATATATGCCCCTCAAGTTATGGCAAGAACAGATGTAATTTTCATACCTGTTTATTCACAGATCAAATGAAAAACAAAACTTTCCAGCTTTTAAAGTTTCTCATCTTTGACTGAACAAGTCACTGAACTAGCTCCAGGAATAAATAGGAACAAAGAATATATTCCTGTCAAACTAGTTCTGCACTTCAACACATTCTCAGCAGATACTTTTACCAACTCAGCAGCTTAAGTCCTAGAAGCTAATATATTCTTCTTGACTATTATAATCTAATAAACTCTTCTAATTAAATTAAGGCCTGCATTTAGTACTTTCAGATCCATATAATCCATACTTGTTCTTAATTCTCAATTTTAACCTATTTGACTTCAGCTTTCCAAAAATTTTTCCCTCTCCCCCTCACACCTATGCCCATGTTTTCCCACTCTGGCCTTTGCATTTCCATGTTTCACAACACCCACATTCATGAGCACTTAGTATATGCCACCTCACCTTTCCTTCCCTCCAGAAGGCTAGAGACCTATTTATTTTCAGGCTTTATTCACCAAGACACTTTGGCATGTGAATCACCTCCCTGTCTTTATTCACATGACAGGTGCTGAAGCGGGTGCCTGCAACAAACAAGTCCAAGCAATCCTCAGACTTTGAGGATACTTGCTCCTCCTTCTCCTGCCCTGATGCCAAGCATGCCCTCTTCTGTCCAACTCCCACAAGTCCTTCAGAGAAATACTAGATGATCTCCTCTACCAACAGGAAACCAGAAAGAAAGAAAACTTCATCACTAATAAGACTAGCAGGCCTTTTCTAGGATATGGCCTCTCCACCAAGCTCTTGTAATCACTACAACTAAAGATATTTAGCGCTTGGTGACAGCAGTTTTAAGCTATTTATTCAGATCTACGTATTTGTTTTTCTTTGTTAATTATAAATTCCCACATGTCACACCTCCATCCAAGTGCACTTTGCTAGACTAAAGACAGGGCAGCTCATTGCTGGAGGCTAGAAGGACACAGAGAAATTAAGCATCTTAAAACAGTACACAGTAGTTTCAGACACTACTGAAAAAGACCCCAAATAAGCAAAAAACTCCACCTTCCCAGGGCAGGGCTTTGGCCTTCAGAGAGGTACAGGCAGCCTGGCTGAAGAGAGTAAATTTAGCAAAGGAAGAGAATCCAAACAAAAAAGCAGCAGTTGAAAAAGTCTGTGGTTCACATTCTTTTAGGATCTAGTTAATGCGAACCTAAGCAAAGGGCACAGTATTCATGGCCATCCAATGAACATCTACACAAAAAAAAAAAAAAAATTGGCCAAAAAAAAAGGCACCAAAAAAAAAAAAAAAAAAAAAAAAAAACCAAAAAGAAAAGAAAACAGAAAAGCTATAGCAGTCTGTCATTCCCCAAGGACAAGAACTATTTTGCTAGAGGAATGCTCTAGCAAACTGTATTTCAGAGCAAATAGAGAGCAATACTACTGTAACACTCTGCACAAGCAGATGCCACTAATATGCTGACCTCTCAAAGTAACATCATCCTTCCTTCTAAGTAGCATGATGAGGAGTCACATGAGTTATTATTTTGAAGTGTGATGCCAGAAGATTGGTTGTACTTTCTACATTACTCAAACAGGAAAATAAGGAAGATCCCACGGGATCTACACCGGGATTTACATTTTAAAAACAATACTTACACAAACACGCATTTAGCACACCTGAAATGAAACAACTCCTCCCACCAAAACCCCTCATCAGCAAAAATAGCAATTTCATTCTTAAGAGAGGAGTAGAGTATCACTTAAAGGAAACACACAAGAGGAAGGGGGCTCCCCAAATTATGACCCGGTGAGTCCCATTTGAGTATATATGAGTTGAAAACCCCGAGGAAAACTCAAGTATTTACAGGATGAAAGTGTTTGCCAGGTGATTTCAAGAGAACAAGAGAAATCCACAAGAGCTTTAACCCGCTAAGATTCCCGAGACAGCCAAAGGGGATTTGGCCATTATGAAAGAGAGAGAAAAAAAAATTACCCAAAACAAGGCAGAGGAGTATATCTGCTCCACAGCCAAGAGTGTGACTTGTAGACACTATGATAATTCCAACCGTTTTGAATAGCACCACTAAGATGTGCAGAGCAGACTAAGCTTCTCTGAAGGTCACATGAACCCATATGGAACCACAAATGCTCTTGTGAGCACTGAACTCCAGCGAAGACCTGTGCTCTTACACCTGCACTGCTACTACTATTCCATGTAGCTAGACTAAGGCTATTTGAGTATGCTGCCTGCCCTGCAACAGCACTTTCAACTGCAGTCCAGACATACCATAAACTTAAGTTACAGATCACACCTGATAGTCCTTATGTCCAATTACAATTTCAATGGAGCACAACTCCAAAAGCCTAGCACTTCTCCCAAGAAAAGCATTTACTTTGCCAGTAACAAATAATGGAACAGAGAAAAAGAGCACTAATTCACAGGTTATACCTTAGGTAACATGGCGCATACCACAAAATAGAGATCTGGAAAATTTTTCAATACAAAAAGATTTACAGTACAGAGAGCTTCTCTGTCTGCTAGAACTGAAGAAGGCTTGCCAGTAAGCTCCTCTCAAACTTTAAGTGGCAATTTGTATAAATAAGAGAGCTGTTCAGATTTTGCAACAATTAAAACATTCATCTGGCTACCTGAGTCAACCACCTTCAGTCCTGAGAGGAGTCCCATTTTGTGAGCCTGCAATACTCATGGATGAGCAAGGAAAATGCCAACTGGGAACGGATATTCAGTAGTTGTGCTCAAAAATAGCCACCGCAGACTATGCAGTGATTTTAATGCACACTCCCCTCATGTGCGCATTAAAATTACTGCACTGTCTCATCACCACTGCACAAGGAGGTCCATTCTATCAGCTACCATCCTATCTGTCAGGGCAGGAGGATGTTTTGTGTTTTTCTGCTTGCAGGACACCACACTCCTGGACAAGACATAACAGCTAGAGCTTGTCAAATAGCAGTTTTTCAGTGAGAAGCTCAATCCCGTTCCCTCAATATAAAACTCAGCACCCAAGACACTCGTGTAGTGACATATAACTATGTTCTTTACTTTCACACCAATTTAGACATTCACAGCAGAATCTGCACAACCAGTATCAGTTTCTCAGTGCAACCAACTAAGCAATTCTCACTGAGATTTTTCTTACTAATTCTTATCTGGTAAAATAAGGGTGAAATCTTGTCCCATTACTTGCATGATTAGCCCAAAGTTACACTGTAGGACCCTTCTCAAGTTTAGTTATCACAGATACATGCTCAACAGAAGTGGGAAAGAAGTATTTCTATGATCTCATCAGCCAGCACAGTTTYCCCCTACTCTAATTTCATGTGTATGTATATTTGTATATTTTATACATACGTGTGCGTGTGTGTTTGTGCACGCACATCACCAATGGCAACATTTCTATTCCTATAAGCCTTTACTTTCATTCAAATACTACATAGCAAAACATGAGCTGACAACAGCTCTTGAACGAGTCTCACAGGCATTTGGATTTCTCTCCTCCCCCTTTCCTTGAGTTTTCTTTCTGCAGTTTGTTTGCCATAACACTTTATTTGGTCCAGTAACATTTATATTACAGTAAAATCCAGAGATCCAATTCCATTAGGTAAAACACAAATAAGCAGGAAAGACTCAATCACATTCTGTTTGTATGAACTTTCATTACACACAAGGCAAAAAAAGAAGGGGGAGAGCTCATTTGCTGTAGAGGCCACAATAATCATTGGCAGACAGGCAGGCACACAAAGGTTGGAAGGAGAACCAGTGGGATTTTCCTGGTCAGTATTTGCAAGAGACATTAAAACTCCAATAAAAATCCCATTCTGAGTTTCTAAGAAAAACTCAAAAATGAAGAAAGTTAGGCCTTATAAATGAGTTGAGGAAGGTAAAGCCATTAATAAAGGCCATATGGAAGAAGTAATAGAAGTATTTCATTTAAGCATTCATAATGTAAAGCCCTTACCCTACAAGGGCTTCTGGGCATTCATCTGCTTGTTGAATAGTACAAGATTCAGTCCAGGATATACACCAATTTGAGTAAGGTAAAACAATTTTTCATATCTAGAACTTCTGCCAAATGATCTCTATTGTTGCTTATAATATTGAGCCATCCCTATTCATTAGCCTAGTTAGAATCACAGAATCATAGAGTAGAAGGATTTCTTGATGGGAAGGCATTTGGTTAAGGAAGCTACTGTAGCACTCTGTTGCCTAACATCAATTAATTTCAACTTCAAACTTCAATTCTGCAACCTGTATGCTTTGCCAAGAAGTAAATAAAGACATGTCATGCAAAATTTGCATTAAGATGCGAGCAATCAAGTTAAAGATAGCTGAAAAGCACAAAGCAACTCCCCACGGTTAAGAAAATAACTGACCACCAAGAACCACAGCACTATGCACCTACTAGACCATGGCAAGCAGCATGAAGTCATTTTACTCAGAGAAGGGAGGTGTCTGACTCACTTGAGGTGGGGGGGGGGGGAAGAAGCTACACACAGAGATCGTTTGAGAGCTGTACAGATCCCATAGGGTGGGAAAAGTTTAAAAAAAAAAGAGAGAGAGAGAAAAAAGGAAAAATAGAAGAAGTATTTCGTTTGTACTGCAAAGCACACGACGCGTACCTTTTCGTTAGAAGCCAGCGACGCGCACGGTGCCTCCCGCCCGTCTTCCTCCAAGGGCATTTCAGACAATGGAGGGGACAGCCGATCGCGCCCGTCCCCCGACCCCGGGCGAGCCAGGCGAGGCCTTCCCTCGCAATAACACCGCAGACCCGGAGCGCACAACAGGTTTCCAGGGCGATGACGGCTGGCGGCAGCAGCACGCGGCAAGCCAGAAGCCCCTGATGGAGCCTCAGGCCCCCTTTCCTCCTACCTGGGTGCGTCGGGCGGTCCCGGCTCCCGACGCTGCCGGCGCGCTGCCCCCGGGCGCTTCCCGCGGCGCGGCTGCTGCCCGCAGCCGCCGCCGCCCCCGGCTCTGCGGCGCCGCTTCCAGCCTCCTCCCGCCTCCCCCCCGCCGCCGCCGCCGCCTCACCCAGGCCGCTGATCTCCTGGCGGAGCCCGGCGCGGCTCCGCTCCTCCGCTATCGCCCGCAGCATCTGCTGCAGCGAGCGGTCCAGGTCGCCGTTCGCCTCCTCGTCCCTCGGCCCAGCCCGGCCGCAACTCTTGACAGAGGCCATGCTGGCGCCGCCGACAATGATCTCATGTCAGCCCGCCCCAGGGAGGCGGCCGCGGCACCCGGCGCTGCCGCTCCGCCGCCAGTGCGGCCCTGCCGAGGCGAGGCGAGGCAAGACAAGACAGGGCGCGCCGAGCCGTGCCGTGCCGTGCCGTGCCGAGGGGCGCCGCTTAATTCCRCCCCGTGAAGTTGCGCTGCGGAGCGGAGCCACCACCGACGCCGCGCTGGGCCGAGCCGACCCCGCGCCCGCCCCCGAGCGCGCCGCGCCCGCCGCTTCCTGCAGCGGCAGCCGCGGGGGCGGCCCCGGCTCCCGGCTCCCCGCCCCCGCGTTGGGCCCTCTTCATCGATTCGGCTTGGCTTTTTAGTTACGCCTTACCACGCTGGGCTTGGTAGTTGTTGTTTATAACGAGTATATAGCGCCTCGGAGCCCCGTTTRCAAATCGCAATTGTGTGGTGCTAGGTGCTGTGCAAGTGTGGGCAAGGGATAATGCCTTCACCTGCACTGCAAGGTCTGGGCAGCAAAACTGCACAGCAGCTGAACRTCTGCCAGTAGCACAGACAATGTAGTGTTTAGTCTATTTGCCATTTTACACCCACATGTTTGACAGTATGGGTTAAACCACAAGACTACAGACTCTTACTTAAGCCTGTGCCAGGTGCAGCTGCTGGGGGAGGCACACCTGATGGCACCAGCACCTATTGCCAGGCCACCTTCTCTTCACTGAGTCCAAACAAAGTGCCGCTGGTCAGTCTGTAGCATTYACTGCTTCATGGGGTTTTCTTGGCAATAGCTGGATGTAAATCAAGAATRCTTGCACTGGGCCTTTGTGATTTGAACATGCTTGAGGCCTCACTCTTTGCTCCACAAGCAAACTGTCAGACATATGGGACAGACTTACAGACTCTAGAAGCTATAAACGGAGAAAGGAAAAACAGAGTTGCCACATCAACAGGCTGCTCTGCCAAGCACATCAGCAGGAGTGCACAGCACTCATCCAGAATAAAAAGCCTTACTTGTTCCCCCACACTCCCACCCACAAATACTGCTTGAATTGGCCAGAAATATTCTTTTCCTGTGGAGAGAACCAAACAGGTCAAAGCGGAAAATGCAAAAAAAAGCGTTGCAGGTGGATAAAGCCCACAGCCTCTGGCTCTTAGCAGGGGTTTGTCCAGGTTAGGCCCTCATAAGAACTAGACAAAGCTGTCTGGTCTGTAACCCCATGATGTTAATGTTGTTAATGATGTTAACCCCATGACCGAAAGGTCAGAAAATCCAGCTGCAGGTGGTTCTGCAAGGAAAACATAGCCAATTGTTTGACTATCATTCAAAACAGCCCACAGAGTCCTGGCAGCCTTTGCCCATATGATCTTTTGTTTCCAGCAACGCTTGATGGCCACTTTTTTCCTTCCCCTTCCCCTTCCCCTTCCCCTTCCCTTCCCTTCCCTTCCCTTCCCTTCCC
>NW_028187100.1:3261357-3295426 GCF_003343005.1 Rhea americana
CCTTCCCTTCCCTTCCCTTCCCTTCCCTTCCCTTCCCTTCCCTTCCCTTCCCTTCCCTTCCCTTCCCCAGCTTGCTCCATGACACACCGGCTTGCCCTGAGCTCATGCCAGCCTGGTTGGAGCTCTCCCCTGTGCCTCACTGGCTGGTGCTGCACCCTCATGCCAAATCCTCTAACTCGGCTGCCACTGCCTTCTCCTTGGCTCTCCTTGGCTGGCTGTAACCATGCAGGGGCAGCACTAGCAGCCTGACCTGATGAAACCCCCAATACGGTCACCTCTCTTTTAGTATTAGCAGGTCCTTCTAGTGAGGTGAATGGGGAACTGGTGATCTGGTTGGTGGTGATAAGGCAGCTTTTGAYGCAGAAACTGGACCCCAAGCTGCCTTGCTTCTGGATGCGTACAGTAGCCATTCCTTCCTCAGACAGCTCATAATTTAAGTATTTGCTAAGCCACAGGTCAAGAGCAATATAACTATGTGCCCACTTTTTCTGAAGACCAAATCACCTTTTCCAAACAATTTGCCCAACATTTTTTGTTTATAATCTTATTTTATTACCTTCTYAGTTCTTAGACATATCACAAGGCTTTTGCAGCCTGTTTTTTCTCAGTGAAGTTCTGTTCGCAACTT
Source organism: Rhea americana (assembly GCF_003343005.1). Taxonomy (NCBI): domain Eukaryota; kingdom Metazoa; phylum Chordata; class Aves; order Rheiformes; family Rheidae; genus Rhea; species Rhea americana. The sequence continues at coordinate 3,261,986 of NW_028187100.1, forward strand.
GGCAAGCCTTGAAGGTGGGGATGGAAAGAGAAGAGAAAAGGGGACAAAGGCCTTAAGACCTGAGCTGGGCATTAGTTGAGACTTAGACTTTTTGCTAGTCCCTTAYGAAAGATTAACTTCACACTAAGCAAAGGGCTTAATAAGAAAGAAAAGCTTCCAAATGCTGATTGATTGTTCTCCAAAATAGCATGCATGTACTCCATGTTTCCAAGCGCAGTTTTAGGTCAAWTTTCTGACACAAATAAGTTAACAATGAGACACTTGCTGAATACTACTCACAGCTGTATATTGATTTCCCATTATGGAGTATAGACAAGAATACTCTATATGGAAGACCCATATGCTGAATTTGAAGTATGATGGAAACCTGATGTCAATGCAACATTTTACTGGCAAAATAACAGGTTTTACAAAGCAATGGAAAGTATGGATGTAAAATCAAGGGACTTAAGTACCTCTTACATTGTTAAGTCTGTTAGTTATATTTCTTGGATTTGCAAGAATAAAGGCTTGTAGTCAGAAGCTGGCACTCTAAATGCATGCTTTAGAGTTATTTTATTTTGGAATCTCATGGGTTTACAGAAGGGAAGAACAGCAGACGACTGTCCTATACTGCCTTCAGGTTGTTCCTGGCATTGCCAAGATAGGACGCTTCAGACAGGAGGAAGGAATCTCTGCTGCCAGAGGAGTTAATGGTCTCATTTACCTCAAGCCATGCTGTACTAGCTAAGGATCAGACATTTTCCACAGCAGATTACTACTTGATCATTATTTCACTATTATGTTGGAGGTACATGAAAATACCTAACATCTATTGTCACCTCCTATACTTCAGACTTAGAAATCCAACATATGGGTACAGATATCCCTGCCACCGACATTTCTAATTCTCCTCAGACATTTTTCTCACATCACCTTCCCATCTACACATACATTCCTTGCTCTCCTGCCTTACTCTCCTCAGCAGAAAGCCTCCCCACCTGGCACTGTTCAATGGACAAGCCTCCAGTCCTTTCTCCTGACCCTCCAGCATTTAAGCCCCTCTTGTGACCCCTTAACAATTCGCCCTACAGTTCCAACAACCCAGCTTAAAAGAAGGCAATTAAGCAAATCCTTCTGCTGCCCAATCCATGCCTTCTGTACAATGAAATGATATTCCTATCCCTATTCAGTTCCTATCCTTAACTTCCTCTTGCTTCTACCAAAGCAGGCCCACAGACAAACACTTATTTTTCATCTCCTTAGTCAACAGTACCTCCTAGTAGATCACAGGTAATTATCTCCTTCATAACTATCAGCAGTCTAGCCACCTTGTTATTTCCTGTGTCCATCAATCATCATGCTGTATTTTGATCAGAAGGTGCAAGGATGAAGTCTGTTTTCTTAAAGAGGCTGTTGACTAAGTATCCTTAGGATCAGTTAGAAATCTGAAATGCTAATTGGATTTTGGTCATTAAAGATCCCATGGTACATTTTAAAACAAGGAAGCCATCTGTCTAGCCAAACTCTTGCTGGGGAAGAGAGGAATTATATTCTGTCTTTACATATTGCTCCTAAAGGCCTTTCTTCTTCACTGCTGCTTAGCACCGTGTTATCATTATAACGGGCATCAGGAGTCCTGTCCTAGCAGGCACACTCTCACTGAACTCAGTCATACACAAAATAGTAAATTCTTCAATGTGCAAAGGGGGATGGATGTCAGGGCCTGAGGGCACTAAGAGGTCTTAATGTCACTGACCAGCCCCACCTTGAGGCCTCTCCCACACCCTCACCATGCCTGGGCTCTGGAGCTGACTTTAAGCTCAGTCCAGGGCCTTCAGTCTCTGTCTGAGCCATGCTGTAAAGGGGCTGGTTTCCAGTTCAGCAACAGCTCAGCCTGGCTGTGGGCCCTATTTATCCAGACTCCAACCTGTGGGCCAACTTCTTGGCTTCATCCCAGCCCTGCCTCAGCACTACAGACCTGCRTGGCAATTGTGGGGCTGTGTCTAACCCTGACCTGCAGATTGACTTCACAGTTTTACCTTGGACCTGCCTCGTCACCACAGATTTGCCTGATGATCTGGACTCGGGGCTGCCCCCAGATGCCCTGCTCACTTTCAAGGCAGTAGSACAGGCACTGGCTGGCAAGGCCCTGCCGGCTCAGGGAGCCCCTGCTGCTACTGGCTCTATGCCCTTAGGGAGTAGCTGGCCCATAGGGCATCCTGACAGCRCATCCCTGCACTCTTCTGTAGGAAGCACTTTGTGTCCTGGTGCGAGAAGAGATGGATATTGATCATCAAAATGGACAGGTCCAAAACTATGGGTCAACAGATAGGCTGGATGTGTCACTTCGACTTAGGCTGTATGTTTTGTACAGCAGAAATCTAAAGCAAAGTGGTGACAAAAAGCTCAAGTTCTCTTTAAATAACTTGCTGAGTTATTGTGCAGTATGTGGAATTAGTTAGTAATGGTCAAGTTCTGCTACATTTCTATAAATAACTTGTTCCAGTTTTGTGCAGTGCTGTATTTTTCTTACTACATTTATTTCGGTAACAGCCAATAGAGCAAGTCTGCAATGAGTGTTAATAAGGTCACATGGCATGCGACTACCTAACAGTTAAACAGATTTGCAAGCTAGCAGATATAAACTTACTCAATGCATATTAGTGTATTTCCAGTGGATCASCCCAGTAGTAAGCATGTCTTACAGTGCTGAACCTATAAAGGCTTGTGCACCTATCTATAGCCTGTCAGAGACCTGAATTACTTATGTGTTTCAAGTTATTCATGTACATACCTTGCAGGAATAGAACTTTCCTTTCTAATTCTAAAGTTTTGGAAGTCCTTTTCAAAACATTAAAAAACACTAATGGTACTATGCATGCTTATAATGTCTTTCTTTACCAATAATAAAGAATTCAGATTTACAACAGCCACATGAAGCAAATGAATGCTATATCTATTTTACAGATAGAGGGAATTAAAYGCAGTTTCTTTCATGAGAGTTTAAGCAGTGTAATTTACATATGTTAATCATAATTCAAAATATCTTCATCTTCAACAGTTTGCTGTTCCGTACTGAAAGCATATTCATGGTGCCAGGTGAGCACGTGGTTGCCAGGTGAGCTTTTATTCAAAGATTAACTCTACAGTTTTAACATGACTGCCTCCTTTCTTGATTACCTCTTGGCATTTTGATTTAGGAAACACAGCAATTTTTGGCCTTCCRTTATAAAATATGTTAAGCTGGTCAGCTTGAAAGATAATTGAAAGTTATTTGCTAAAATTTTCCAGAGTGTTCAACACCTGACTAATTCACCGGACTAATTTTTGGTTTATATGTCTGAGCTCTTGCCTAAGAGGAAATAGGGCAATCTCTCAGTAAAAGYGAAATAAGGGAAGACAGCTTCTGCCACTCTGGAGACAGTTTTGCATTCAGACTCCAGGATTTTGCTGAGAAAGCTGACCTAGCTGGGCTTGAGCAGCAGAGGAAGTCTAGCTAAGGCAACATGRAGCTTGCATAGGCCTAGGATGTACTGAACAGTCTGTCCAAAGCTGTGACAAATTCAGCATTGCTTTTTACCTGAGTGCTACTTGATGTTAGTGTATTGCCAAGCGCCTTGAAATTATTACCTTCTGATWTTTCTGTCTTGTCTCTATGAATCTGTGCTGTCTTTTTTCTTAGCCTATATGCTTATTTTCTGCAGGTTTAGAGTGCATAGGCAGTAATAGAGAMAGAAGCAATGCTGTCTGCCTCTTGGGGACATTAAGTCTAGTTAAAGAGAATTGATGGTCTGTAACAATTCAGCAAGATGAGCCAGAGCTGTGAAATGATCTTGTGTAGTACCAAGCAATGCTTATCCAGCTACGGATGCTGGGCCTTACACTCTAGCTATCCACATCTAAGGACGYTGAAGGCCTATGCAAGATCTGTATTTGTAACCATAGAGAACAGGTGAGGGAATGCACTTCTCAGTAAGCTTACAGACAATACAAAACTTGGAGGAATGACTGATACACCAGAGGATTGCTCTGCTGTTCAGAGAGACCTCAACAGGCTGGAGAAATGGGCAGAGAGGAACCTCATGAAGTTCAGCTAAGGGAAGTACAAAGTCCTGCACCTGGGAAGGAATAGACCCATGCACCAGTACAGGCTGGCGGCTGACCTGCTGGAAAGCAGCTTTACAGAGAAGGACCTGGGGGTCCCAGTGGACAAGTTGAACATAAACCATCGATGTGCTCTTGTGGCCAAGAAGGCCGGTGGTATCCTGGTGTGCATTAGGAAGAGCGTTGCCAGCAGGTTGAGGGAGTGATCCTGCCCCTCTACTCAGCCCTGATGAGGCTGCATCTGGAGTGCTGTGTCCATTTCTACTGAGCTCATCAGTATAAGAATGACATGGACATACTGGATTGAGTCCAGTGAGCTGGAACTAATTAGCCAGGAGGGGAGAAAGCTCAGGGGTGATCTTATCAATGTGTATAAACACCTGATGAGAGAGTGTAAAGATGACGTAGCCAGACCTTTCTCAGTGGTGCCCAGTGGCAGAACGAGAGGCAATGGGCACAAACTGGAACATAGGCCATTCCACTGAATATAAGGAAAAACATTTTTACTGTGAGTGAGGTTGAACACTGGAACAGGTTGCACTGAGAGGCTGTGTAGTCTGCATCCTTGGAGACAGTCAGAAGCCACTTGGACATGGTCCTGGGCAACGTGCTCTAGGTGATTCTGCTTGAGAAGGGGAGTTGGACTAGATGACCTCCAGAGATCTCTTCCAACCCCAACTATCTGTTATTCAGTCTCCCTCAAGGAGAAAGTTAAATCCTAACAGTCATTAGCAGAGGATATAAAAGAAATGCCATGTTTAGAAAAGTGATGAAATTATGCACAGATTTATAAAGAATGTACATTATCTAAATTATCTATCATCCAAATTAAGATGATCAAGCAAACATCTAAGTTAGGATATCAAAATTTTGAAAAAATATTTTTAAAATCTGGGAATTTATTTGTGTACATTTTTGGAAAAGTTGGAACAAAATTAAGTTGAGAATGAGTAACAAAGAATAATGAGTAATACATRCAACTAGTAAAATGACTGAATCTTTAATTTTATTTTTGGACATCCCTAGCAGGGATTTTTAAAAGCTTAGTATTATGTAATAAAACAGTATTTTAATTCTACTATTTTTATTTTGCTTATACTGTATTTTATATAATGTTAATAGCTCAGTATTAATTTAAAGAAAATTTATTTCTAGTATTTTAATTTAAATAACAGACAACCTGCAAATGGAGAGAAAAAGCATTCATGCTCTACAAAAGGAGATCTGCTTTTATAACCTGGGCTGCTTTTATAAGTGTCCTAAGTAGCAGCTCTAGAGAAAGAATGCGTTTAGTACAGTGGATCCTCCTTGGGTTCATACTTAAGTGAACATTCAGAATCATTCAATTATATTCAAGATCATTCAGGTAATATTCTACATCCTACCTTCAGGGCAAAGTTTTTCTCTCCAGATCCCTTGGCTGAATTCTGCTCAAACTCTCTTCTTTCATTAACATTTAATCAGGACATTTTCTTACCTTTGCAAAACATTCTCATACTCAAAGATACATAAATAATACATGTACTGGGGCAATCAAGTTTCAAGCTAGAGAAATTCTCTCCTGCGTAAAGAAGAAGACTTATTACCCAGGAGACTGCATGTGATCCAGAAGATGTTGGGTGAAATTTGGCCTTACTGAGTCAAGTTTGAAGAMGGAAGATGCCAACAGGTGTCAGTGAAGCCAGGACTTCACCTTCTTATTTTAAAGTCATTTAATATTTTAATTTCTGTATCTCTCTGAAGAACATGGATAGTAAGCATGTCTTTTACAAAGGCATTAGGTCATTTGTGTATTTAATGAGCTCAAAATCTCTGATAGTTTTGTGGTGGAGAGTTTGTGTTCAAGTTTATAAATGAAGCAAAATATGAAGGCTGATGGTATTATTTATGCCTCAGGGAAATGCCTATGAAATGGTGCTTTTTTTCTCAAAAAACAGTGCTCTTTATTTTGGCAAGAAGGAGGGGAGGAGAAAATCTGTGGAAAGAGTCATTAGGAATTTTCTTTTGAAAATAGGACAACTGTCATGGCAGTTGGGGTGTTTTCAATATTTTATTCAAGATAACATGGTGAGTTTTGTTCAAATTAGCACTTAAGTTTAGATAYTAAGATATTAAGACCATTCAGTTGTCTACATGAGATCTTCCTTTCCCACCAGTGCTACTGATCTGCCAGTGGTGAATTGTGACAATGAAATTAGCTAGCATAGCTATAGCCTTAGGCTGTGAAGATACTCTCATGTTGTTATTCATACTGGCCTGTACAGCATTTACTGTTAGCACCTAGAGTGATTATCACTTCTGAGACCTCTTCTAATAAATGTTTTTATAAATCATGGGATTTGTTATCCCTGTAGAAACTTACCAGTATTAGAAATCATACCTGTATTTCTTAAACGGGCATTCATCTAGTCTGTTCACAATAACATAAAATTTATGATCGTTTTAAATCATCCTTATTTTTATTCATCCAGTTTAATTATAAACAATTATCTCCTAAGTTTTAGACTATATATTTTTTCTATAATATGAAAGTCACATATTGTGCTTTTAGTGTATAATATGGTAGTGTATTTTATGTGCAGTAATGGCTGAAAATTATGCTTTGTATTATTTAATTTGTTCATCTGTACTTCCATTAAACTGAATGTGTATTTTAATACACTAAAGCAAATTCAGCCTGAAGAGATTAAACATAAGAAAACAGATAAATAATTAAGACTTAAATCTTGGTAGTGCCTGGAAGCTTCAGGTAAGCCTGAGGCCTAATTATCTCAAGCAGAGTACACACATAGAGAAAAACAGCCCTTACTATAAAGGGTGTGTGTTAAAAAAGGACAAAACTGCTCTATTTTTAGGACCCAAACTGGTCTCATTGGGACMACAGGACACAGAGGCACAGGAAAGGACAGTGACTTTCAAGGCCAGAGAAAGCCCAGATCCAAGAACCCACTTCTCTAGAAGGCCAGAACCTAGCCTCTCAGACCAAKACTTTTCTGAAAATGTGTCTCTTTACTGATACCGTGCTTTAGTCTTTAAATTCTTACCTAATCAAACATGGCACAATTCCATTTTTTACAAGAACATAAAAATTGATATGGCACTTAAGCTATTAAATTAGTCTAGATTACTTTAGTCTAATACCTTGCCATAGTGGTCAGCACCAAATCCTTCAGATGAAAGTACAGACAGTCTTATATTGGATTCTCAGTGGCAAAAATTGCACATCAGTTTGTGATTACCTTGTTCTCTGAGGCAGAAAGATAATTTATTTTGTTGTAAAAATTATATTATTTTGAAATTCAAGTAATGAGTAGAGAAGAAACCTAGCCTAAACTAAAGTTGACCTTTATGAAGAAATCCTGCATAGTGCTAGGAATCTGAAGAATAGCACACATACTTAAGCTCAGATTTTAGTTATTTATACCTGTAATTTATAATGAAATCAGTGACAATGAAGGACACGAGTTTCTTGAAAGAGCTAGAACAGAGCAGACTGGGTAGCAAACAAAGCATAAGGACTCCTAGTTTCTGCCATGTGTCTGCTCATCATAGTGAAAAGGATGTTAAGTGTTAGCTACCTCTTTTAAGGGCACTTTGAAATCCTCATCCATTTACGAGCCAGAGAAGTATTCAATGAATTGAATACTTCATTAGTAGTTGCTGGTGTTTTAAAATGCCCAGCAAAAGTGGGCTATCAAGAGAACAGAGAGATTAAAACAAATGTTTCTGAACTTGGCAGAAGCACAATCAGGAAGTCACTTGAACTAGATATACGTGATCTGTTTTCATCTATCTGTTAACTTTGCTCTTTTCACAGCCTATTGATGTGAACGGATCTAAGCCAAGTTCTTAAGTATTTCCTATCATTCTAATATATAATGCTGGGACACTACTAAGCTCAAGTTTTCTGAAACAGGTCTTCTTTAGGTATGCTACATACACAGTCAAACTTCTCAGTGAAGTAAATAGAAGAGTGGAACTAATGCTTTCAGGCTCTATTAGAACATGTGATTTTCAGGATTTTCACATTCAATAAATGTCTACGCTGTTGTAAAAATGCCATCCTAAATAATGAAAATTATGGAGTGATGAAATTCATGACTAGCTTGTATCTTTGTCACCTTTCTTTGTCTTTGACATTCGAAGGGGAAACCTATAGGAAAGTGCCTTTAAATGTCAAGAAAACATCTTCGGTCTTGTTTCTTCCTTCTCTCACTCCCTGTTCTTCTATCAAGCCCTCATTGCAATCAATCTTTCTTATGATCTCAATTTTACTCCTTTTGCCCTGCCATTTCCTTTTACTCTATGGAAATATTGCTCCCTCTTCTAAAAGCCACATGCTTCCAACTCCTCAAAAATCACATCCTCCAGGGTGCATCAATTTTTTGCTCTCCATGCAGGAAGACTGTTGCCAGCAGGTCAAGGGAGCTGATTCTGCCACTCTACTCATCCCTGGTGAGGCCTCATCTCAAGTACTATGTCCAGTTCTGGGCTCCCCAGTACGAGAGAGACATGGAACTACTGGAGAGAGTCCAGTATAGGGCTTCGAAGATGGTCAGAGGACTGGAGCATCTGCCCTATGAGGAACGGCTGCAAGAGCTGGGCCTGTTTAGCCTGGAGAAGAGAAGACTGAGGGGGGTTCTTATCAATGTGTATAAGTACCTGAAGGGAGGGTGTCAAGGGGACGGGGCCAAACTCTGTTCAGTTGTCCCATGTGACAGGACAAGAGACAACAGGCACAAATTGAACCACAGGAAGTTCCACCTGAAAGTGAGGGGGAATTTCTTCACTGTGAGAGGGACAGAACCCTGGAACAGGTTGCCCAGGGAGGTTGTGGAGTCTTCTTGTCTCCTTCTCTGGAGATATTCAAGGCCCACCTGGATGCAACCCTGTCTAACATGCTCTAGGTGACCCTGCTGAGCAGGGGGGGTTCAACTAGATGATCTCCAGAGGTCCCTTCCAAGCTTACTGATTCTATGATTCTCTGCCACTTGTTCTCTTCTCACTCTCTCTTCTTGAAGTCAACTTTCTCATGTCCCTTTGCCCTTAGGCCTCAGTTTTGCATACACTTAAACAGTTGCTTAATTTTGATCATGAAGATTTAAACAATGACCAGGCTGAAGAAACAAATCCTGAATAATACTGGGTTATTTCATTTACTTGTGGTGTGAATCAGCATACTCAGGTGATTGGTAAACTTCAGGTTCACAACTAAGAAGCTTTGATGGGGAACAGTGAAGGCTAAAATTGGAAGGATACATAATTAATGGCATTTGCTGATCAAGCAGAGAGTTTCCTTTATTTGTTCACCTTCCAATTCTATAGTCATAGACTTAGAGATACACAGAGGTTTAGGACAAAAAAAAAGGCCAATAGCTCATCTTGTTTAATTGTCTGTACATCACAAGACATAATGCTTCATGCAATAAACCCTGCATTAAGCTTAATAACACCAGAGGAAGAAGTGTACCATTTCAATAGGATCTTTATTTTAGAAAAAGCATGTGGATATAAGTGTAAGATCTGAATGTGTAACCTCTTACCCAAGGGTCCACCAGTATGAACTGCAGTGAAATTGGTTTTGTTTTTCTTTTTTCTGTAGGCATAATAGTAGCTTGTACAACCAAAAGGTTATTTTAAATAGAGTAGAGATTCTTCCTGTGGCTGAACATTATGGTATCACTTCTGAAGGGTCTACACAGTTTCTTCCTCCACTGTTTCAAAATGGTCTCCTGGTAAAGGCAATTTATATACACAAAGAAATCCTTACTGGGCCTCATTCCACTGTTACAATGTATAAAGAATGCCCCAAAGGGCTTTTTGGAGGGATTGTGTGGCTTACAGAAAAAAAGTTTTGTTATTGTTTATAGGTAAGATTACTCTCAGCTGTAAGGGATCTGGCTCACAGCAGGAGTAAAGACATAAAAAGTGAAGAAATGAAGTATCCAGGGCTCCCCTTGTGTGTGGTTGCACATTGTTCTCTAGCCAGTCATGTTTCCACACTGCCCAAGGGAATGCTGGGCTTGAATGAATTATCCTATGCTATGAATTTCATGTCAAGATTTTTGGCCGGATTAACAGCAAAAGCAAAATAATTGCAGATTAAATAGTCAGAAATTAGATGGCCTATTTCTCTGTATTCTTGACTGTTGTGTCAACAGCTTGTGTCTACCTTTGCCTGCTGCTGGCACTGAGAAGCCAGGCTGATGCCAGACTTGGGTATTCAGAAAAGCAAGAGAGGGTATAGATTTTCAGAGGAATCCGATATCTAAGGCCTTTTGTGGTTTCTGGGTTTTCTCCCAGCACAGCACTCCTTCATGCAGTATTGTCCTTCCTTAGCAAAACATTTTAGACAAAGAAAAGTGCTCCCCAGATCAGTTTAAAAGGCAGAGACGTGTTAGATTTAAGGAATATATTATATGCTTCTCTTGGGCAGAAGGGCTATGGGATTTCTTTTCCTAATGTGGTGTAACAGAAAAACAGGCGGTTAGGTAGCTTCAGGAGGTGAGATGCCTTTTTTTCAGAGAAAAAAAAAGGCTTTTCTTAACACATTTAACATAAACAAGCTGAAGAACATGAGTTTGAATTTCACAGTCACAATTATTCATAGAGCGTTATGCATGATTACTTGATACCATGAATTCAGGTGGAAGCTTTTGACTGTTGAATTGACCCTTAAGGCGAGAAGCAAGAGTGTGTTGCAAATGTCTCCTCCTCCTCACCCGCAGATGTCTTTTCAATACATCCCCCAAATAATCTGGCTGTGAGCTTGTCTCCTGGAAAATCTTTGACCTAGTCATGCAGTGTTGCAAGTCAGGAGTGCCAAGGGATACTGCTATGGCTGTTCTGAGCGGAAGATTTTGCTAYGTATGCCAACTCTTTTGTCTAGTTCTAGCCACTCTGCCAGAGTTTTATGAATGTCAGATGCCACATCCACAGAAATATTTCCTGCATCTTACTATCTCTTTGTGGAAACATTAAGAGAGAAAAGCAATTTCCTGTCAGGAAGAGCTAATGTTTCTAAATGCAAGCTGTAAGTCCCTGCAGAACGGTGAATTCACATGCTGCATCTTCTTGCCAAGCTCAGTCAAGTGGATGGAAAGACTTGGTAGGTAATTAGGTCGTGCTTCATTGTCTGTCCAAGGATGCTGGTTCATGTATATTAGCTCTGAAAAAAGTCCTTTCATTCAACAGTGTAATTGATAACTGCCTAAGTTTCTCTTAATGAGCTGGTTTGATGTCACACTTTATTATTACAGTGGCTTGCTTGCACCTTCGCAGATAAGCTTATTTTAGGACTTCCACTGTAAGGCCCACGTGTTCAAAGGTGTAAACTCGTCTCTAAATGTTTGCAATAGRTGGAGAGACAATTCCACATCAGAAGATTGTATTTGTGGGTAGTATAAAAAAATCATAAAAGTGAATGTTCATTTTTCCCAAATTAAACTAAAGCAAAAATGCCATGCATACAGGTGTAAATACTCCAGTCTCACATGCAAAACCTAGAGGCTCTAAATGAGTCCGATATCTAATTTTTATATATGCACAAAGGGAAGAGATAGTCCCTGTCCTGAAAGATTAGACTGACTAGTTATATTTCTTATGCTTAAAGCTTTAGGAATTAGATGTCAGAAGTGTTTTTCAAATAACTGTTAGGCTTGACAGCAATCAAGATAAATAAATTATCATAGCAAAAGTATCCCAAAGAGTCCGGTCTTTATTATAACTTGAATGTGACCCAACATTTCATCCACCAATAGCCACCACAATACAGCTGGCCATAGGCTTCATTCCCATTTCTCATTTTGTTTTCACTCACATTTTCCAACCTTCTTACCAAATCTAGCTGAATCCTGTAACCCACAAAAGAAAGTAAACCCATTTACAATTTAGTCTATTAAATCATGGAAAATTTCACCACATCCATACTAGCAACCTAAACACACATGCAGCCTGGTCCTAAACCATGGCATTCAGCTGTTCCATACTGGTAGCATAGTCTCCACACAGTTTTGGCCCGAGGAAATTATTAGTCTCCCCCATAATTCCCAACCATGCTTTAGCAGATTACATGCGCCAGCAACTAATGATGGCGACACTTTCTTTTGGGGAGTAACTTGTGTGGATGCAGTTACGCCAGTTTGTCTGAGGGCCAGAGARTGGTCTCTGGCCTATTTGATTTACAAGCCTCTCTGAAGCTGTGAAAGAGTTCAGAAAGGATTATGAGTAAAAGGAACAGCTTCAGTAGGGGAAGTTTAAAATAGAGAGCAGTATGAGACCTACTAAAACACATTTCYCAAGGCTCTACTTCACAGAAGGATATTGAGCAATGACAGACTCAATCAGTAAAATATCAAAGGATCACATCTTCAGGCTGGGGAACTCACTGCAGCTGAATTGAAGAAATGTGCACCACATATCTGAAAACATTAAACATGTAACAGGGTTCTGTAATCAAAAAATGTAGACAGACTTTACATCACATGAAGGACCAAAATACAACTCAGCAGAGCCTTGAAAATAGAGTGAGCTGACAAGGCATAAAAATGCTGCAAAGCTTCTCCAGAGAGAGCTTTCAGGACTTGAGTGGTTGGGTGACTGGTCTCAAGGCCACCTTAGAGATAATGTAGCTGATGGCCAGAAGGAAAAACATAGAAGGAGCCTTAGCAGAGGGTCCCCCCCAAAATTTTCTGGTACAAAGCCTAAGCAAGGGCTCCCTGCCTTCTCTTGGGAGCTGCTTTTAGGTTGAGGCTTTCCTTCAGTTACAGAGCTACACTGCAGCTGTGTTACAGCCCTGCTGGTGCTGGGCCATGTACTCTGCTATTGTGGACCCTGACCTGCCCCAGACCTGCAGTCTTCATTTCCCAGCTTGACTCTGGGCCATCCTCATCACCACTACCTTGTCTGGCAAGCTAGGCTGGGGGCTGCCCTAACTGCACCTGGCTGCCCTGCTCCTTCACAGTACAGTGGGATGGACCTTGGCAGGTGAGACCCTGCCCTGCTGGCACCAGGAGCTCTAAYAGCCCCAGAAAGCAACCAGCCCTCACAGTGCCCTGATAATAATTACTTTTGAGGGGGTCCTTCATTAGCCTGAATGTGGCTCTTGTGAGGTTTACAATTGTCAGGATCATTCACTAGCATGAAGAAGTCTTGATGCAATGCTGGAGTGCTCCCTGAAGGCCCTCTGGGGCGTCAGGGTCTGATGTTGCAACAGATTTCATCATCATCATCTTGCACTATAATAGCTATTATTGCATTGTGGTAGCGATTTGTAACAATTCAATATTGCTGGTTGGAATATGACCAAGGATTTCCACAGTAAATGTTGATTTTTTGACACTAAAATGCCAATGGGCAAATCAGCCCCAAATTAGCATACTTTGGTTTGGAATACTGTGGAACAAATGCTGAGTCTGCTAGTCAAATGCTCCTATGTTCCTTGATTAATTAGGCTACATTTCTGTCTCATCTTCATCATGATTCATTTCTTGTCAGTAGAACTTTTTGAACGATCAGAGTTTGATGGGGAAATTGCATCATTTGAGATAAAGCTTAGCTGGGCTACAGATATGAAGGAAGGCAATAGAGAACAAGGACTCAAAATAACCAAAGTGCAACAGCAAGGGGATACCAATAAGTGCAGGCTAATTGAAATATTTATCATCCCTTCCCCAAAAGATTTAGCTTTCAAATTAAATATATTCATTTTCTGTTGTCACGAATTTTACTTAAAAATATACAGCTGCCCTGGACTGTTCTGGACAGCTGACATTTTTCACAGAAGCTTCTTTATTTCTCCTTTCCCTCCTGCCTCCCTGCTTGACTGGGGAGAATCAACAAATCAACTTTCTATCAGAGAACAATTTCAACATTTTCTGTCATGCTGATAGCTCCGTAACATGGCATCTGACGCATCCTTAAAATGCTCTAGAGATTGAACACTCTGAAAACACGCATCTTGGGGATAATTCTTGAAATAATTGGATGAGAAATAACCTGAGTTCTCCTACAAGCGAGGTGATGAAGGAAAGAAAAACAGAACAGAAAGCCTCTTCCTTGAGGAATGTGCAATCTAGCCATAAAACATGAGAAAATGAACGAATACAGACAAAGAGAACACAACAAAACACAGAACAGTAGCAGAACACAACAAAAACATTTATCCAAGCAGTGCATCCACAATTGTCTACACCAGTCTTCAGAGTTGCCGTCAGGTAGTCCGGTAATTAACAAAGGCTGAAACACAAACATTTGGGCAGATTGATATATTCACAGACTGTTCCTTATTACATTTGCACAAGTTTTACCTTCCACACAACTATACTCGATACTGGCACTTATTACAGCAATAGAGAATTTTCTAGTGCTTATAAGGTATTACTGGAAGCCTTGCAGCGTTCACTGCTCTACTAGGTGTTTTATGATTGCTAGGAGTTGTTATGGCAAAGTAATGAGGCTCTACTCTTCATACACAACAAGAGATCACAAGCTATCTCAAGTTAGGATTGCAGAAAATCTGGAATCGATTCCTGGCTGGGCCACTGTAACAGATCAGTCCTGAAGGAGTCAATCCATACCACTATGCCTGTTCCCTGTTCAACCTCTTCTGGGTCTAACAGACCACAAGCAGTGATTTTCCCTCGGGAAGCATATACGTGTAAGGGGCCTAGCATAACGGATCCTTTATCATGATAGATCCTTCAGGCAGTGCCACAATAGTAATACTAATAAGTAGAAATCTCCCCATTTTAAGTGGAAAGCTCCCTAATTAAGCATTGAACAATATATATGGGAGAACTTCAGGCTTTCACATACTTGTCCTACCAGTATGTTTCTAACTTGGTCTGGAAGGACAGATCTACTGACAGGAAAATTATCTAGCTTCTCAGTCCATGAATAGCAGTAGAAAAACACCAAAAACACCAGTTGACAGAAAAGGGGTTATAGAAGTCCTTGGAGTCATTTGCCATTCATTAGTGTCTGCTCAGGTAATGAGGAAGTGTTTAGAAACAGGAGAAATAAGCACAGCATTTGCAATGCTAATTTAATTCAGCTGTCATAGACAGGTATCCAGGGGCCCCCTATGATGCACAGCTATTTAGATTTCCCATGTTGGCCTACTATCTAACTCTTGCCATCTGACAGCAAAGAGAGCATTGGTAATTTTAGCACAGCTGTGTTCAGGAAACACTGTGGTACTGGCTTAGATTGTCCGAAAAGGCCTGTGACGATATGGCCTCTTTAACCCATAGTGTCCACTATATTTAAGAAATTAAGTCAGTCATAGAACTACATTTTAAAGGTAAAATTACAGATTGGAAAAACAATTAAGAATTTCTTATGGAGCCTGAGGTTTTCGCTTTTTGAGGTCCTGTAGTGAGCAGAATTGGTCCTCTGCCCTTACTTTATCAAATGCACATAGCTATAATCAATGAGGCCTACATCGAATGACACTAGACATAGATCTTTTAACAGTGATACTGCAGTGTTTTTAATGACATACTACAGTGTGTTAAATGAGGTTATATCCTGAAAGTCCAAGGAACACAAAGAGGCTAAGAATAGGAGAGCTCATTGAATATGAAATCAGAGAAGCTGAGTGTACAGATAAATTCACAAGAAAACAGAGATAAGCACATCTAAGGTTCTTTCTGACCAAAGAAATGGTTAGCTGTTTTTTCTTTTCACAGACTTTTAGATGAATTTTTGTGAATTAAAAAAAAATCCTCAAAATAGATGTATTACTTACGTCATCAATATTTGATTCAAATGGAAATAAACCTGGAAATCTGAATTTTGTCTCTTTGGGAAATGGTAATTTCCTACATGCTGAGAAGCAAATGTGAGGTGATTTGTGGTTTACAAACAACTGAAACAAACCAAGACATCACTTATCGTATCTGTGTGCATTTTTTTTATTACTCAAAACAGACAGAAAACAGCAACAAATCAAAAGAGCTGTTACAGATTTATTCGGTATTGGTTAAATTACTATGCAAGGACAACAGTGACTCTGGTTTATAATTCTAGCACCACAAATTTCATGGTAAGTCTACAGTGTATAATGGTATGTAGAAATATCAGAAGTAGCTTTACATAAGCTAGTTCAGTCTTGACTGAACTAGTAGGAAACTCTGCCTGGGCAAGTTTACCTAAAATTTATACTAGGTTGGAAATTGTTCCACCACATATTTCACTGAATAATGTAGCCAAAGCTGTACAACCCACTGAGAGCAGTTCAAATTCAGATAGCATTTAATTTGCTGCGAAGGGTGATGCCTCTGTATGTTTTCCCATGATATTAGCTGCTTATAAAATCAGAACTTTCAAGATCACTGAGCAATGAGAACAGGACTTGACCAAACATATTCCCTAGGTAAGTACATTTTTGAGGGATAATTCCCATCTTTTTCCACACTGAGTCAGTCAAAGAAAACAGACGTTGATGTGCTTGCCTGGCATGTGAGTGAGGCAAGAACTTTAACTCTTCCACTGCCATCTGTAGCCAGCTTCAAGCTGTGGCCTCCTTCCCGTGATATTCTAGCATTTGTCTCACATCTTAACAGGATATTGTAAGCTTGGCTGGTGGGCAGCACAGGAAGTGCTTTCTTCCTGCTCTGATGTTACTGGTATGATAAACAGCCCAAAGCAGTATATAGTTACCTAAGGACATGCACACTGCATTCATGCTAAATGTGGCTTTAAAAGAGTTACAGTACATCGTTCTGCACCAGTTCAGCTATTACTAGCCCATCATAATTAAGGCAGAGAATTAGTCATGCTTGTTTTTTTTTTCTTTTTCTTTTTTTATTTCTGCCTGTGCGACACAATGAACCTTGACAAAAAAGCCAGAACTTTTCATTTAAGAGGCAATAAAACTGTTTAATGGTAAGATGCCGTATCTTTTCCTGCACCATCTCTTTATTGATACTGATTTTAATTTTAGAACAGTCAATATTTTAGTTATACAACAGAAAAAAATGAATTATTTTATGCAATACTACAATACCTTTGAAATGATTATTTTAAAGATATAATGTACTGTACAGAATGACTGATTTTTAGTACAAGTCTACAAAAAGATACAGAGATCTCTTTTAAACGGAACTTACACACATACATACTTACTCATCATTCTCTTTGCTGTTATCTGACCTTAGGATTTTCTCCTACTTCTGCTTGCTTTCCCTAGCTATATATACTTTTTGCCGGTAATGAATGATTCTCCAACACTGTAGCTGCTCAGTTGGGACAATTACCGCAAAGGCAGAATGATGCTTTTATTTTTCAAAGGCTACGCCAATTTTTTTTTAGGCTGACTAGGGCAGCTAYGGAAATGGACTGCAGGGTATAGAAATCACGTACATGTAGTAATTATCATTAGCTCAGCAAGTTAGCAAATTATAAAGAGTATTTCCCTGCTGGAGCTGGGTGACAAATACAGGCTGAAGGAACAAAATGAGAAATGTCAGGTTGCTGGATGAACAAGAGTGGAAGGGCGGTCATGATCACGGTGAAATACTGTCCTCCAGACCCTGAAATTGGTCCTGCTCCTTCTTTCAGCCCTTTTATGCCACTGGTTGCCCCAAAATACTGCTGAACCTTCTGCAAAATACCAGTATTATCTTGGCAACTGCAGTTCTGTATAAAGGGTGTCCACTGACTATAACAGTGTTCCTCCTTTCAGCAAAGGTGGCAGAGATCTTTGCAGCATGTCTAGCTGTTTTAAACCTGATGATGACTCACATGAGTATAAATACTGCATAGGCATGTTGATGGGTTTGGGTCATTTGTTCCCTTTTTTAAATGTTTG
The DNA here is from genome assembly GCF_003343005.1 of Rhea americana. NCBI lineage: Eukaryota > Metazoa > Chordata > Aves > Rheiformes > Rheidae > Rhea > Rhea americana. The sequence goes on from NW_028187100.1 coordinate 3,279,885, forward strand.
GAATTATAAAAAGTGTGATTAAAAACAAGGTAGCACAGTCAAGTGCTTTGAAGTTATGTGATGCCAGCATTAAAATAATTTGTGCAACCTGAAAGCAGCCCTCTTCACTTTATGCACTTATTTTTAGCATTTGAACCCCTACTGGAACTGCTGTTGGGTTGAGCTGGAATTGTGTAGAGAGCTAGCTTGTTATCTATAGTATCTCTGCTTCACATGTTGCAGAAACTAGGAATGCATCTAGTAAATGAAGCAGGGAAGCTATAAGGCAAGGAAAGAAACTCCCAATTGAGGCTGTCATATGCTGTTCTGAAGAGCTAATTTCATAGTTGCCTTTGCCTTGGACTTGCTATGTTTCTACTGAAGCCTACARAAGCCATTGGGCTATATATTTCACAGAGGTTATAGATGCATGATTTGAGATGTAATGTTTAATTTGTAGACCTCATATTTAGTTTGCAGAAGTTTCCAGGACTCATCTGAAACTGAAGTCCATGCTGTCTGCGCCTGCACCATACGAAATGACACCTAATGCTAGAGGTGAAAAAGTATCTAGTTCTTGCTTTCTCACACTGAGTTTCCCAGATTAGTGTATTTTTTTAAAACTTGATTCTTTCTGTGCCTCAGACTTCCAATGGTAAAATGGATATTTATTACCCTCTCAAATAATAAGGTATGAAAATGCAGTCATTAGTGTTTTTGAAACCATCAGATACAATTATGATGAAGACTGTAAAAAAAAAAATAAGAATATTGATTATTCCATGTTAGAATGAGTTTGAATTCACCATARTAAGATGCAAGGTCAGGCAATGATTCTTGAAGATATAACAAGATATCATTAATCATGCCTTTTCCTGGTCATGATCCATTTTGTTCTATGAATGAACTTAGGACCCAGGGTAAAATGAACATGTGATACATAATGAAAGTCTTTGACTTTGCAATCTGAACATTTTCTTTATTTTTCTGCAAATCAATCCTGCTATATGTAAGCTTTCAGAGTGTTTCTATAATAAATTAGTGTAAATGCCAATTCATACAAAAACACTTAAAATTAGGGCTTTCTGATGGATAAAAATTATACATAAAACTGACAGAATGACAAAACAAAACCTTATTTAAAAAGATAGTGACTGTCTTATGACTGTCCTTAGGACAAGATTTTGAAGGTCAGCATCTCAGCTGGGATGCATTGGCTAAGTACCAATGGAGCTGTGCCAGTCTACAGGCACTAAGGATATGGCCATGTGTTAGTAAATATCATAAATCTTTAATATAACTATCTTGGATAGACTATCTGCTTTTTATAGCATACGGTGTACTTGGGTTTTGGTTGTTAATCAAAGCGGAGTGAAATTTCACAGCTGATTTTCCAAGAGGCATATGAAAGTCAGGACTGAAAGGATAGCTATAAAGCAACACCGTATTTCAGAAATGAAGCTCACATTCCACTGTAATTGCCTTTTTATTTCTGTGGTTTTCTGATCTATGTCATTTCTAATAGGACTAGCTACACAGTAATACTATACTGCATTGGTCTGCCTGTACCACAGTAAAACACCAGTGAACATACTCTTAAATCAAAGTAGCCTCTATCCAGGAGTGTGTTTGCACACACACACCCCAACACACACACACCTGCAAACACACAGGTTTTGAAGGGCAGGTGAGCTCATTTCTCTCAGCCTTGCCCTTGCTTTACACTTCCCAGGAAAGATGATGCAGTACTCGGTTTTCAATATGCTTTCTAATTAACAACRTCATTTGAGTATCTCCTCCTTCCCACACACTGTTGCAGTCAGTGCAGGAAGCACCCCCCCTCCTTGCTGGCTGACAACTGGCTGCACTGCAGCACTGCTGGAGAGCTAATGACAGTCATGTTTCCTGGCACAATTTGCCCACTGGTTACCAGTTCCCATAGGTCATGGCAGAACTGGGCTTTTATTGTGTAAAGCAGTCTGAGATCCCTTGAAATGCATGGGGCTAAGCAGCTGCCTTATCTTCCACCCTGTGTCAGGATCCAGTTTAGCCTATATACTGGTATTGTGTTTTTCTATTGTCCCAGCCCAAGCTCACTGATGATCGAGACAAATACTCCTTTACAGTTGTTGCCCTACGTGGCCACCTTATTTCCTTGGTGCTTCAGGTAACCTCTGATGTGAGAAAGGTGGGATCCAGACCAAAGTCACTAAGCACCAGAGCAGCATTTCACCTCATTGCCCCCTCGTTGAAAGGAACACATTTCACAGACCTTCAACACATTTCTCTCCCCTACGGTCCCATTTACATCAAGTGCTAAAAGCCTGCTTGAACTCTGCCTGCCCTGTGAACTGGCTACGAAAAGTAACAGGGCCTGGGGAATGAGACACCAGACTCAATAATCTGGGGAGCTTGGCCTGGCCCCTGACTGATGCTGATGCAATGTTTGTTGGTGGTCAAATAACTTCACCTCGTGAGTTTTCACTAAGCTTCGGGGACTGTTCCTCCTCTGCTAGGCAAATCCACAATGCATACAACAGTGAAAGATACACAGCATGTTCAATTCTTGTGTGAAACACAGTGCTAGACCTTTGCTAAAATTAGGATGCACAAAAAAAAAGCTGATGCTAGTGTYATCTATGCTAGGCAATGCAAGGTACAGAACAGCCTGAAAGAAGTGTCATTGCTCAGCTTTCAAAATATGGGTGGCTAAATATAGGTATTATGTTGATTTACGGATACACCTGTGCTACTCTAAGAAAATAGTCTTAGAGTTTTTATATGGGACAAGCCATGCCTGAAAACCTGGCCTGTGTTGTAACCATCGCTATTGCAAGAACCCCAGCTCTGGCCTCCTCCCGATGACACTAGTCATGCTAATGACTCAGACTATACGAGTATGGCTGTGTTTGTGGCTGCATGTGAGTTTATGCATGTGCTTGCATGGGGGAAGATAACTTTTATGAACAGCACTCRCTCTTCCCTCCCCCCAACATTTCATAAAAAATTAAAGAGAGCTTGCTTTGACTTTACAYGCCCCTCTGATAAGGAACGGTGTTAGGGCAGGGCACTTTCCTATGCGAGCTTTACTGCTTTATCTTGGTGACTAGTAATAGCTCCATAACGGCAATAGATTTTTTTTTCCTTTCTGAGATTGAGGTTCAAAGTGTTATAATGATTTCTCCATCATACCCAGTGGAGAAAGAAAGGCTTGGTTGTCATTTTCTTGTCTGTACAAATGGAATTAAATGACTGTAGAAGTAATAACATAAAAATGACCAAACCCTCAGTTGCATCTAAGAAATAAAAGCAGTGGCTAGGAGTCACATTTCACARTAAGATCTGAATAGGTATGTATGTGCTCCCTTTTCATTCAGAAAGAAATTCCCGATAGTGCTCCTTCCATGCAGTTTAAGAAACGCACTCAGTCTGCTGCTGTGCAGCTTTTGGATGATTTCAGTTTCCATAAAAAGAAGATGATCTCATCCTCAGGACTTAAAGATGTATCACCCTATCTTTTCCCCTTGCCCAGTTTGAAGGGGAATTTGAATTTATGAAGCTGGAAGCCTGGCATAACTGTAAGAGGACKGACCTGAACAACAGAAAGCTATTAGCTTTAACCCCTTCCCCACTTGCAGCCTGTATGTGCCTCTATTCTGGTGGGAGGGACAGTCACGTAAAGCAGCTGCGAATCGAGGTTGGTGCAAGGCCTGTGCAGGGGGCTGCAGGGACTCTGTATTACTCCGTTGTGGACAGCTTCCCGCTTGGAGCTCCGGTGGCCATGTCCTGTGGCAATGCCTAGGTGCAGAGAGTCTGTGGTGTGAGGAACTCTGGAAAGAAGGACTGGGACAGGACATCACGTATATCCCCCAGATGGACTCTAAGAGTACCAGTAGGTTCACGGAAGAAAGATACTCTAGATTTCCATATAACCATATCACGATGAAAAATTTGTGCAAAGTACGTACTGCATCCTATGTGCAGACCCTTGCATATTCTACAATAGCTTCCCATGAAGATGCACCACAAGAGCAGATGGACGTTAATGCAGAAATTGTCGATGGTACTGTACTCACTGCACTTCCCAGCTAATTGTTCGCATCTCTCTACTTTATCACTACTTTGTTCCAGGCTGCAGCTGACAGCACACACCTCCAAATGCAGTTCAGCCCAGCATTTACACTTCAGCTTCTTCTATTGCACTGGTTCTTCAAGAAACTCCGTAATAACTTCATTTAGTACTTTTAAAATGGGCCAAAAATGTACCTGAATACAATAAGTGTATTAACAGGAACGAAGGATTCTAACATCTCAAAATGTTTTTCTATTTTCCCTCTCCTCTTTTTTTCCTGAGAAATATGAAGCATCCAGACTATTTCTAATCAATACAGTTTAGTCATTTCAATTTCCCTCAGCCAGCATCATGCACGGAGAGGTTGCTCTGTATTAGAATTCATTTTCTATTGCCTTCAAGCCCAGGCTCAGATCTCATTGCCATGTGCAGCACTTAGCAGGAATGTCATTGTTAATCATCTGCTGCGACAGAAGAGACAGCTCACACGGAAGCACTATAGGGAAAAGTGATTTTAAAAGAAATCATTTAATATTGTGAGTAGTAGCGGAGCTGATTTTATGATGCCCATAGACTGTGTTTGGAGGGGAAAGAAGGAGAGAAGCTGTGGGTTGTTCTTACACAAAGCCCATTTTCCCTTAATTTTCTCATTACAGATTCCTCAGAGCTGTCACAAACACAGTACAGAAGCTTGCCAAGCACTCTGTAAATGACTGAATTCAACATACTAGTGAAATACACAGAGCAACAAAAAGGGAAGCAAATAATAACGATTACAAATAAAAATACTTTGCATTTGTATACTGTTTTTCATCAAGACATTTCAAAAAACTTTTCTAACATTAATGAAGTCTCAAACACCTCTTAGAGGAAGATGAAAGCTATATTGCCAGTACTTGTTTTACCGGTAAAGTGCAGCTGCTCTCAGGGTGCAACCAAATAGCTATGATGTAGTAACTTACCATAAAAATACAATTAAAAGGAGGCATAAGATTTATGCACCTGAAAAGAAGGGGTGAATTAATACAAGTAAAATATGGAAAGATCTCAGCTGAAAGTTGGCCAGAACTCCAGCAGTTACAGTTCTGTGAAAAGTTTTTAATGACTGCTGATAGTAAGTAGGATTCTTATTCTGCGTTACATCCTAACTGGGACATTGCTAACACTAAAAAAATAAATCCTTTCAGATTCTGAGTAAAGGGATGCTACAGAGCCCGTTCTGCCAACACTGCTATCATCAGAAGAGAACAGATGCTTTATTAAAATGCAACAAATTTTTTCATTTATCACAAAGAAGTATGTTCATGGAGAATAAACCCATCCTTTGGGGTTTGAAGTCTGGAAATTTGGATTTTTATGTGACTTTTGCTACAAACAGCAAAATCCAAATTGAAAGTGCATTGATTCTTCACCCACACACATTCTAGGAAGTTTGCTTTGGGAGTAGCTGGGGCAAACTTCACTAAGTAATATACATCCAAGCAGAAAATTGGTTCAAGTCTGAAAAAGGACATAAAAATAAGTTAAAAAAAAACCCGAAAGAAATAACAATTCAGAAGTTGAATTTGCAGAAAATTGTCCAAATTAGAATATATTATTTAAATACAACTTTATGAATAGTGCTGTCTCAAGAGATGTTTGGATCTGTAAAGAACTGGGACTTCATTTGCAAACAGATCTTCTCTTTTTATTATGTGCTAAAGCCAAAATCTCTCTCCAGAGCACTTTCCATTTATGGACTGCTAAAAGTCTGGATGCAGACACCTTGAGACATGATGCCCCTTAAAACTGGTACTGTGTTTTACTGTGCAGAAGTAGTTCCCCTAAAATATTAGTAAACCAGAGATGATTGCTATGTGATGAAAAAATACTTGTATGATGTGATTTGAAAAACTTATTAAGAGTATGTCTATAGCTATTACTCAAAAGGCTTCCTAAAAGAAAAAGTAAACATGAGGAGAAAAATCAGTTTACCCTTTACCCTTCAAAGGCAGCCACCCTCAGATAAGCTTAAGGGCATTCTATTTACAATCTCCTAAGTGCTGAACAGCTAACCTACAGCTGCTCCTCGGAGAGGTCCTCCAAAAACAGGCGATTTCTGTGAAGGACTTTGAAGTATCATTGACAGCCAAGAGCAATCAGAAGTCTGCATTTATTGTTTTTATGCTTTTCTTTTCAAATTTTAAATGCAAATTTAACTCTTTGTCTAGTTTGAATAAACCTTGCTGTTTTCATTTTGAGATTCTTTGCCACTGAGGATGAGCTCCAGTGATTCTGACAAATTGGGGGTACTTGCTGTTTCTCTGGAGGTACCATACCCAAATGGAACAGTGCTGCAGACAAGTCATTTGGGCATTCTAGGAACCGGGGTGTTTCTTCCCCAAAGCTGAAATGCCAGTGTGAGGCAGATARTGTCAAGGGCTAGAAAGGAAGAAGTTATCCCTTGCAACTAGGAGAAAGACAGCCAAAAGCTTCATAAAATCACAGATGATTTAATGCAGTCCACAGTTAGAGTTCATCTCAGTATTGTGTTGGTGTTATGTTACGCAGATCTGAGTCACCTTTAGCTGTTTCATTATCAGCAGTATCTGTTTACCATGAACAAAAGGAAAAAAAGCTTTTTTTCCCTCTTCCTCTTTTTTTCAGCTCTTTCTCCTTTATCACCAAGAAGAATGACATTAATGATAGATTTTTGAAACTCATTCTTACCATGTGAGTTAGAATTCCCAGATGGGACTGCTGGAAGTACACAGCCCAAGGATCAATGAACTAAAGTGAGAGAGACTAACACAGAGCTATTCAAGTGACGTTTTAGTGGTAGCAGATTTCTCTAATTGCAGAATCTCTAGAATACATTATGTCACATTACCTGAATAATGATTTTTACTAATTGTGTGTCATACTGTAATAATATGAGTATAGAATGAGTCTGTTCTATTGCCAGTTGAACAGACAACATGAAACACAGCATAAAATACATCTGAGTTTTAAAGAGGAAGAATTGCTCAGAGCCATGAGAAGCTTCATTATAAGTAGTCGTGAGCTCTCACTTACATAAATTGGAAATCCCTATACCCCACATTTCTGAGAATTAGCTCTTAACCAACTAGTTCTGATAAAAGGTGATCAAAAATAATTCTTTTTAAAAATAATATTTGCCTAGCTTCATTTTGAGTTCCAAAAAGAGGACTGTCCTGAGAAATTTGATTGATAAGAGTACATTTAGTATAGCAATAAGTCTAACATCCCTGTGTTAACACTGGGGAAAGTTTTAATACACCACTTTCACATTTCAAGCCTACTCTCCAGCAGCAATTAATCCTGTGAATCCCCCAGCACTGACTTCCTGTTCACAGGCTGGTTGAGCTCACCCTGGGTAGCCAGCAGAATTATAGGATGCTATTCTGAGTTTACTTTTGAGAAACTAGGGGGCAACCATTCCTTGAAAGATGAAGTCAGTCTTTTGCTTATTAGTACCATTGCAAAGCAAGGGAAATCTATACTGATAGTGACATTGACCTAGAAGAAACATTAGTTTATTATCACTTCCCATTTAAGGCTAACTTACTCTCTTGTTAAATTCAGAGGCAGTGAGAAGTGCAATGAGTACCCTAGGCTTGCAGTTAAGCATCAAAGAACCAGGGAGATTTGATTTCCAGTGAAGCTGTACTTCCTGTACACAAACGCAATCCTGAAAACAGTGTTCTGAAATACAAAAGAATTCCCATAATATATTCCTCTTATACAAACTTGTACTTTATTATGTACATAAATGTGAGTCAGATTTTAAAGAGCTGTAGTCAGCCTGTGCAATGCCTGGAAAATACCTRTTTGATAGGGAACTTTGAAATGTCTGCCTTGGAGTTTGCCCTGGACTGCTCTACTTGCACAAGTGCTTTCCCTAGTGCCTCTTTTCTCCCTCCTGGACATGTCCCTTATGTAGTACAACCATACTGTATTGCTCTTCTTAGCATTACTCTGCCCTGAGTAAATTATGAAGCCAACACATCCTAATCAGCTTTAAGTTCAGTGGGCAAGAATAGCCATCTTTGCTTCACAGAGAAGTAACACGTAAAAAACATGTTATCAAGTCTCTGCTGTAGTCCCATGCCTTTCCCTTGCAATATGTTAAATGCCAGCTCTGACATGAACCCCCTGCAAAGTCCAGCGAAGGTGATGGGCATAATGCTGCAATGTTGTCATTTCTCTCCTGTCATAGGCAATAAGGACAGGAGCACAAGGCGGGAAGCAGTTTCCTGCACCATCATGGCCAGTCCCCTACTAAGGTGGCACATTCTTTAACCTCTGCAGCTCCACTCTCTCTCCTACTCTCCTAAGTGCCCACCCGGGCTGAGTACCAGAGCTTGCTGCAGCAGAGGCGTCCAAGCATGTTTGGCATCTATCAGAGGTCTAACCCCTCGTTCATGTCATCTGGTYGGACCAGGCTCCTCAGGTCAGCTCCTCCTAGGCAAAGCACAGTGTGGGTGTTTAACATAAGCTGGGCTAACAATCAATAACAAGTTTGAAAAGAGCGTGGGTCATAAATCCACATTTAACTCCCTGTATTTAGTACTTAGGACAAGACAACATCAGGCTGCAAGCAGTCCTGCACTTTTACAATATTTATGCTGCACTGTTTTCATTTCCATAGTTGGTCACAGTTTTCCTCTAGAAAAGGCTTCCAAAAAAACCTTAAGATAAATCTTTTCTCTTTTCTTTTCTTTTCTTTTCTTTTCTTTTCTTTTCTTTTCTTTTCTTTTCTTTTCTTTTCTGCTTATTGCAGATCAATTATTCAGATTGTTATCTGAAATACACAAGTGTTCTATGGTGTTAACGCTAAGTTAAATACATGCCTAAATATTGGCAGGATCAGCACCTGCTAGCAGTATACCGACAAATGCTCTGAAGCTCATTAGCTCTGCATTTTGCAGAGCTCTGTTCATATGCTCATGTAGATACTAAGGAAATAGCTGCTTAAATAAAGAACATTTGTTGACATGTTGTTTTTAAAGTATATTGTAGACCTAGCTATAGCAATGTGTATATAATAAATTATGAAACAAAGAAATTAACTATTTGCTTGTCAAATGAAGGGACATTTCTAAAATACTCAAATGCAAGAGTGTCTTGCCTCCCGGGTCTCTTGCTCTTTTTCAGCTTCATTTAGCTTAAGTTACTTAGGAAGTCAATGCGCTCTTCAAGAGGACTGCTTCTCAAGCCTGTAAACATATTATCTCATTGCAAGGAATAAGAAATGCACACATGTGCTGCTTAGAATCTCTGCAAATCATTCATTATCCACTGGGCGTGTAGACATCATAGGTGCTACTAAGTGATTAATAGATCTTGTTGAGCAGATAGAGCTCTAAATAAGCACTATTTCTGATAAGCCTGTAGGTCCAAACAATTTATAAGTATTTAAACTGCTATTTATAAGTATTTAAACAGGAGAGCTGTTGTTCTCTTGCCTAATTACACTTAAATCTCTTTTGGATATCATCTTTATCACCATTGGTGACGTCTTTCACAAAATTTGCACTGAGAGTTGGTGAGTTCTCACAAGATTTTTTTTTTCATTGCTAATTATTAAGGCTATCTTTTGGGGATGTTAGATAAGCTCTCATAACCATGTTTTTTGGGCTGTCATAGTATCATTGGCAAATTCTAAATCTTCAAGTTTACTGCTGTTCAGCTATCTGACGTTATATTAAACAAATGTTAAAATCTTTCTCAAAGCTACCCATTCTCATAGTGAAGGAAACAATTGCATAAAGAGGAAATAAGAGAAGACATCTTCATTTGACACGGAAGTCTATGTTAAACTATCCCCTAAAGATACATAAGCCTTGATATAAAATTTTGGTGACTATTATTTTCATTGGATACCATAATGTTTTTGGATTTTCCAGAATTATACTAATACTGAAGGCTGTCAAAAGCTTTCTTAAAATATATGAAGTCTGTGAGAGGCTTTTGCTATTCAATTCTCTTTTCAATGACTATTCTTAGGGTAAAAGCCTGGGCACATGGTGTTCTGGAGAGAAATCTGTCTTGCTCCTTCTTTAGTTTTGCCTCTGTTCTTTATTTCTCTCTATGGCAGTTGTTTCTTTGCCTGCAGAAGACTGATAGAACCCTGAAGCCTGCATAGCTGTTGCAGACACTTAGGTCATTTTTGGCATATTGAATGAAATTTTATATAGCTTCTTTCACAGCTTTGTTTATGATGTGATAGGATTCACTATTTGGCTCTGGCTGTTTAACCTCTTGTCAAAATCAGTGGCTTTTGTGGTGTTTGCCAGTGTTCCATCTCTTAAGTGTGATTTGTCCGTAGGTTTGCATTTTTTTCTTTTTCCAAGTTTTTCTCTGTTTATTTGCAACACATCTTCCAGTTGATATAAACTTACCAGACAGAACTCTGCTTTCATCAGCTAAGTGCTTTTACAGTTTTTCAGAAGCTGTTTTAACATCTGCAATGATATTAATTCACGTATTTTCTCCTGTTTCTCCTAGCGCTGCTTTTTATTATTCTGTTTGTTTATACAGGGTTTCTTTTTCTATAGGCTTTTCTGAGGCATGGATGTTGGCTTCCACTTGCAGCTGTTCTTTCACATGGCTTTATGTATCTTCACTTATCAAATTCCAAGTTTGTTTGACTAGAAAACAGCTGTGGTTATTAAGGTTTCCTCAGTATTGCCACAGCAAAAGTACCATTCTGATTTCTTGTACTGGTCTAAGCATCTTGGTATCTCATTCTTTGGTTCCATTCAATATTCCTGTTGTTACGCTTGTATGCCAACCTCATACCTTCTGTAGAATGTGAGAGCTTTGAGGATTTTTTTTTGTAATTTTATCTTCAGTCTTATCACAATAAACTTTTTTTTTCCTTTCCATGAGGTCAGCATCTGTATATGCTCAGACACTCTTGGAGAGTTCACACAACGAGCCTTTTCAGGGAAGTGTTCTGGGTTAAAATGAGCTTTTTGTTGTCATTGGGTTGATTTTAACCAATTCACTATTCACCTGTGCAATTGTTTGCGCTGTYACAGGAGGTGACAGTCATGCAGCAACAGGAGTAAACAGCATGTGAGGGTGGGAACAGCTCTTTAAGTTCCAGCACTGATTAGTTTATGGAGCTGCAGCTTAAGGAGACGATCTGTTTGGCAGTGTCATCAGTCAGAATCAGAAGGCAACTGTATAACAGATCATCTACCTCAGCTGTGCTGCCCATGAATGCTGGCTACCCTACAAATCTCTTTGCCTATGTCACGGCTGATACTTCATGTGAGTCTAACAGGCTGTTAACTGCCTTCCAGATCAGAAATACTTCTCTGTTCTGGAAGGTGTAACTAATGCTAGCCCTACTGAATTTTGCTTCCCTTAAAAGTTAYGACTTTATTGTCACTTGCCAGTAACTTTCATCATCTCCTGAACACTGACATTATGTTACTCCAGCAGTCTTGAAACTACATTTATACATTTTTCACCACTTCATACCTTTTGCTGTTGTACTTAGTTTTCTAATATGCCTCACACCCACTTTCCTTTGTCTTTAAAATAAAGAAATCTCAACACTGTAGCTACCTAGTAGCTTTTGCAGACTTACCAAGCCTGCCAAGACAAAATCCATTATTTTAGCAGGCCATTTGCTGGAATGGGTATCTTACTGTCTTCCTGCATCTTAATTYATTTCTACTAGGATAGTCTGTTAGTTTATGATTAAGCTTATGACCTTGACAGCCAGTGCCTTTCTGGTCCCTAATCTTAAATTATCCAGTTTGTATGACTCTCCGAGGTGAAAGTCCTGCGAGCATAAAAGCCAATAAGCATTTTCAGCATGACAGTGCATTCTCCAAAGAAGGGATATTATGGCTTGAGCAGCAGGACTCCTCCTAGAACTAAATTAGAAGGTTATAGACCTTTTCTAGCACTGTATGTATGGGGCAAAGTCTAAATTCTTTTTTTTTTTTTTTTTTTTTTTTAATTAACAGAGAGAATTTTAGGAAACTTGAAAAAACTTGTTAGGCTTGACAAGTCAGACCCAGATCACCTGAGATGTACTGGTGGTATTAGACATATTTGTGTAGGTTAGCTAACCGCCAGCCTTGCTCCACTCTCCTTTCTCAGAGTCAGTGATGTCCACATTTTCTTCCTAGAAAACTTATATATTTAATCGATACAGCAAGCTCAAACTCTATATCAAATATGAAAAYTAGAGCTGCTCCAAAAAATAACTTAGGATGTCTTTTGGAAAAAACTGACTTTCCATCAGCCCTGCAAAGAGAGAATCCAAAAAGCTTTCAGCTGACAACAGACACTTGTCAACGAAAGTGCAATTTATCTTAAAAATAAAATACACCAAACAAATAATTTTCCATCAAAAMCAAATTTGACTGGAAATTTTCAGCAGCCTTTGTGTAGGCAACTGACTCTTGTTAGGACTTCTACCTCCTACCCGCTGGCTTATCTGCTTCCTGCTCTCATGTGAGTCTGCTCCTACATTGTTCAGAGCACAGAACACAAGGACAAGGAGGCTAAGAGGAAAAACACAGCAATCTTGCTCCTCGGAAGAGTTCTTACTTCAGCTTGACAATCACATTGTTCAAGAAAGCAGAAAGGAGGCAATGAGGCTTAGGTTAGAAGGATGTCTATCCCCTCCCATCCCTCCTTTTCCTGCGATAAAAGAAGCTGATTTCACACACAAAATGCAGAAACGTAGTAGAAGCAGATAGTCTGCAGTTTCACTGAAAAACTTCAAGAGAGGGCAGTTTATGAAAGCTATTGAAACAGAAACTTTGATTTCCAGAGTGAACCTTTATGTRCTGCAAGAAGCACTAAGCCACTTCTCAGCTTCTTAACTGCTTGATGTGAGCATATCCCCAAAGAGCAAYCTGCTCATGGCTGTCCTCCCTCAGGCCTTTTCAGAATTTTTTGGCAAATAGCTATGGACAAAATCTGAAATATGAGTCTGTCCTGGAAAACACAAGTTAGGAAAAGATGTGTAGTGGTAGCAGGATTGAGTGTAACCTTCTTACAGACTGAACTTAGCCGTTACACTTGACACTGGTATACCAGCTAGGTATATATTGGATAGCAATGTGCATCAGAGCCCGAATGATACCAGATATACTCCAACCATCTCATTAATTAGCTTGGTGGGAAAGACGATAACCGAGGACCATTGATGTCCAGACCTAGATTGTGTGCCTTTTGACGTGTGGAGCCATCAAAGAAGCTGAAGATTCCCCCCCCCCCAAAAAAAAAAAAAATTGGGAACCAAATGAGAGAAGGCGTATATGGATGTCGCGATTAAGGGTGAGATGGTGATATATAACAATACCAGATGTCTCGTGAAGAGTGTGCCTTTAGGCTCAGGGGAACTACCTAGGAATGGCCCTGAAGTAGGAACCAGAGGCACCAAGTGTCCAAGTTATGGACCGGGGTAGGGGGAAAGAATGATCCTGAAGCTAGTCATGTCGGATATTTTATGCAACGGGTTGCTGATTTCTCGTGATGTGCACTATCAAGAAATCCATCTGATACCAGGGATCACATTCCCGTGGAGGTGCAAAGACAGAGAGTAGATGTCCATCGAACATGAAGGTGGCATACCGGATACTTACTGGTAGACCAAGTAAGTGAAGAAGGCAGCCTTCTTGGCAGATTTCCCTTCCTCAATGCAAGGGATTAGTGGAGGAGAGCACTTTGGCAAGGCAKATACACAGAATTACTAACACATTCCAACTCAGGCATGAGAACAAGGCAAAAAAAAGATCTCTCTGAATTCTTGTCTCACAACCCAAACTACCTAATTATTCCTTTAAATATGAAGTAAGGAGAAATAAATTCTTTCTAATAAAAAGRTGACGTGAAGTACATTTTAGGAGAAGCTGACAGAAATAGCATAAAGGCTGTTTCGAGCAACAGTTCAGTCATGCAGCTGTGCCAGAAATACATGTCTCCATAACAAGATGTGAAAGGGCTGGGATGTTCCATTACTGAGATTCCAATTAAATAAAATGGGCTAAAATTGGTTAATACTTAAGCTGATTCAATAAGCCATCTTTAAATTTAAAAGCCAGAATAGTAATCACTTCAAGCATGTTCTCAGCCATGAGACCATGACAGCCTGAGAATGAGCAGAACTAAGCTAATTCAGAAGATTCATCCAGTGAAGCTTATCTATCAAGAGTTGGTTGACACATATCATTCAATTTCTGTTTTGGCTTAGAGTCAATCATTTTTGTGTTGAGAATCCAGTGATGCATCTATAAATGTACTGTACTATCATTAGCACATATGAAGACCTATAACTCTCTTACATCCAATACCAAAAGTCACTCCTTTTTATTTTCATTTTGGTAGTAAGAGCAGGGCACTAAGAATCTGGGCATGTGGTTTCTACTTCAGTTTTTGCAGTCAGCTCACTGAGGCTATGAATAYATACAGCTGTGTGTTTTTTAAACCTGCTCTCCTAATCATCCAGAACATAAGCCAGCTCCAATCTGGCACCTAATTTGTAGTATTAGTCTGACAGAGTGCCAGAGCTTATCTGCCTGGCTCTCTGCAGAACCTTACCCAGCATTGCATTAACCGGAACTTCTTTGGTATTTGTTACCTGTCGAACACAGGCAATATCATTGTTTTGAACATAATTTAGGAACATTTTCTCATCTTTATATTTGTCTGTGAGGCATTTAGAGCACCTCAGATGGACAGCGCACACACTAGGGATTGCCCTCTCAGTCTCCTTAGTCTGCCATCCTGACTTTCCCAGATGTTGAAGGAACTGTGAAAAGTGCCATTGAGAAAAATTACAAAATAATTTGTCCATCAGAGGACTTTATCTCTAAACCAAGTAGTTAGTAATTGGTTTGTGTCTTTCACCTCTCATTTCGGTTGCTGAGGTTTCATTCTTCAGTTTATAGCTGCCAGAGAGGGGGGAAAAAAAGAAAAAAAAGAAGAAAAGAAAACAAGTGACATTTGCAGGCAGGCAGAAAAGTCTCTTTGTACCTAAAATAATAGAAATCTGTCTCTTCAAAACATCCCTTAGCTGCTTACTACAGATGATTTGTACATTAAGAAAATGTGTATCACGTTCTCAGTATCTCTGACAGCTTCCTGTGGTAAGCATCTGTGTTTATTTTTTGAGTCAACTGGTGTTTTATATAAATGCACTGAATCTTTTGAATGTGCCATTACCATTGAGAAATATTTCATTCTTATTGGTACACATCCCAATTAAGCTTTGATAAATGATTAGAAGTGCCATGTGTTAGTTTATTGTTCTATTCCTCAACAATTACTCTTCATTCATCTGAAATCAGGCATGTGCCATAGCATGCCTGTCTGCTCTACAAGGTGTGAAAGCTGTTTAAGAGATATATGTCTTTTTTTTTTTTTTTTTTTTTTGAAATGAAAAGCATTAGCTTTTTTTATTTTTCTTTTTATATTTGCTTTTTTTTTATATTTCTACTGATAGTTTCATTTATAT
>NW_028187100.1:3301787-3309019 GCF_003343005.1 Rhea americana
CTCAACAATTACTCTTCATTCATCTGAAATCAGGCATGTGCCATAGCATGCCTGTCTGCTCTACAAGGTGTGAAAGCTGTTTAAGAGATATATGTTTTTTTTTTTTTTTTTTTTTTGAAACATGAAAAGCATTAGCTTTTTTTATATTTCTTTTTATATTAGCTTTTTTTTTATATTTCTACTGATAGTTTCATTTATATATTCATTCTAATGTTTCAAATTCATGACTAACATCCCTATGTTAGTCCCTATGGTATTGCACAATGCTATCAAATATAGATAAAGTACCTTTCGTTCCACATTATCTGGTAGTTCTCCAATACATCTTTGTAAATTCTCTTTAAACTAGAAAGTGCCAGGTACAACAGAAAGAGTCACTGACATTTTTCATTTACTGCTATATACATGGAAGATGAATTTTCTCTGTGTCTATCAGAGCACAGTTCCATAGGGCAAATCTCTTAGCAAAGTGATTTCCTATTTATTAATTTAATTACATTTGCTTTTTCTGTTAAGCATAAAAGGTATCATTTTAAAGAGATAGCCAGTGCAGTGCAGAGCAAAGAATACTGCTGGAGGACCTGCAGACCTGAATCCAGTGCTGGACTGTTCTCCTGACCTTCTTTGGGTCTACTGGGAATTCTTCCTTTTTCAGATCTCATTGGGTCATTCTCTCCTTCCACTTTCTCTTCATGATCTCATTTCAGACCACATGTTAAAGCTGACTCTTAACCTGTGCAAACACAGTAATAAAAAAGAGTTTCTCAAGAAGAGATGAACATAAAAAGACCTTTGCATACTTTCCATGCATGGGAATACAAGAGAACACAACCAATACTACACAGCATTACTATATAAAACCTGCCTTGGTGTTATTTCATGCTCATGGAATTATTTTTGACTATTCTGTTTCTTCCTGTGGCACAGAGAATAGGATGGTCTAATTTCATTTCCCAAACCAACAAATTTTGACAAGCTGGAATAAATTTAGCTTGTCCTTTGCGAAATCTGGACCCCATATTCACCTCAATCAGTGTGTGTTTTGTTATTAAAAGACTTCTCAACGGCAGAAATTAGACTGTTCCAGGAAATGGTTCAAGATACTGCCGGAGGCCAGACGGAGTAGTACAGGAAGTTGCACAGAAAGCATTCAGCCTGAGTGACTACTGAGCTAGTGTCCCTCAGTGGCATGAGGGCCCTCCTGTTGTTAGGCATGCTATCGTTTGGTGTAAAACTCAGTGTTGCTCTTGATTTCCACRAACTCACTTTTCAGAAATTTGCTACTTGAGTTAAGAAAAGGTAGGAGGCTCTCATTTATGTATTTGGTAGTGCAATAATAAATTGATAATCAAGAGAGGCTGCATGGCATTCAAGTCTAAACAATTAACAAGAAAAAAATTAAAAATTTTTCTGTAAGGCTAAGTTTTTAATTTTGTGATTGTATAGTGTCTAGCTAACTAATTTCTAGATCATGACCTGAGTGCTGTTGTATTACAAGAAATATATGTTTATATATATAAATATAAACATATATGTTACTGAGGATTTTGAAATGTATTTCTAATACCAGAGAATATAACACTAGCATACACACACGAGATACGGTCTTCTTCTGGAACAAAATGAGTATTTTTTTTTAATTTCTGCAGGCCTTGGAGTAACTCCATGGAATCCAAAGTCTTCCTGACAAACAAGACTCTATTCTGACATTTTTATATATCTTATGATTAGCTCCTGCCCACAAGCACTTCTGGCAGCAGCTGAGGTACTTACATACTCAGAGGGGAGCACAGTAAGTCGTGGGTTATCTCCAATATGTGAATTCTTATTATTCTTGCAATAGCAATGAATGGGAATAGTTGCTAAGAGCCAGGAGATAATCATCTAAGTGGGAAAGGAGTGGGGTATAGAGCACATACGCCTGTTTCTTTCACGATTTCTGAGAAATTTCTGTTTTGCCGTCTGCCCTAGGGACATGGATATACACAGAACGATCTTGCAAAGGCAAACTGCAGCCTTTCAGGAGTCTATGGTAGTTTCAACAGATAGCAGTATTTTCTTCCGCAGCGAGTAGTTTAAGAAAGCTACAAAAATCTACAGACTGGAAACATGGTATATATACCAAATATAAGAAAGCATTAAAGATGTATGGAGTAAAACAGGATATTTTGAATAAAAGGGGAGTAGCAGCTAGCAGTTAGGGGAGAGAGCAAACAGCTGACTTTGTAATACCCCTAAGGAGTATTTAGGTATGCTTACCAGAAGAGACTGACAGAAATAAGCATGTGGCAGAGCTTTTCTAAAATGTAATAAAGGATATTTCTCAGATTGGTGTTTCTGAATACATATTAGGCACCCTGACTCATATGCAAACTTGTCAGAGGCGGGCTTGTGGAATCATAAGATGACTCAATATGAACTAGCAATATGATCCGTTTATTTCAGCAACTTAGCCTGCTTATATACTGTCATAGCTGTTCACACGCTCAAGCATCCTGCTGGCTATATCTAAYTGGCTTACTACTATAGTTCACGCCGCAAAGCTCTCTGCTATTGGCTATCCACATATTCRCTGTCCCGTCTCGCTAATCTCTTCATCCTGTTTTTACATAGCATTCATACTTTCTCCCTCATTACTTGCCCATCAAGGTGTCTCCAAGGTTACTCCACATCAACAAGTCAGGGTTGCTCATTTGCACGGCCTGATATCCATGCTCGTCCAGCCAATGCTCTACAATTCTCCCGGTTTTCTTTTGAGCAACCCAAACTTGTTTAAGAGCCTTGGAGAACATCCGCTTAACACAACTAAAAGTAATACAGAGGAATACACCCAGCAAGCACAGCACAACTGCTATCCGCAATAGTTCTTTGATCAAACTTAACAACCATTGAGGCAAAGGGCCAAACAAACCMTGTAGCCAYYCRTCCAAAAGTCCATKCTCTTGTWGTATTTTCTTCGTATGATCTTGTAGCCACCGAATCTTYTYSTGGATWGAKTCACTGTGATCTGACAGGTTCAAGCAACACATTCCCTCAAAGTCCTCACATCCATGTCCTTGCGCCAATAGTAAAAAATCAATTGCTGCACAATGGCTTACGTTTAGGGATTGACTACAATTGTGAACGCTAAATGGCTTAAAATACTCGATCCTGAAAGTGGGAACTCCTACCAGACACTTCCAAATCTGCTTGTGCCATTGGTATGTGATTTGCATCGGGCTTCTGGCCGGTGATGGCCACCAGCCTATCCCGTCCTTTTCTAATCACTTCCCCTACTTGCTCCAGGCGCGTAACAATACTACGCTTCGGTTGGAGAGGGAGAAATATCCATTCCGAAACCGCTATCACATCTCCCCCTTTTTTGTTTTGCCACTGCATGATGACTGCACACACTGAGGTCGCAGATAACAATACAACAAGCCTATATGGCTCGTCTTCAAACCGACGAGATGCCCATCGTGATGTGACTAAATCCGTTAAGTGCTGTAAACAAGCCTGTTGTGCCGTAGACAAACGGACAGGGGTAGCTGGATCCGAACCCTTTAATAGGGGGCGAAGAGGCTCCAGCTCCTAGCTTCGAATGCCTACTACGGCCCTGACCCATTGTAAATCTCCCATAAGTTTCTGTGCATCCCGTAGGGTGTGGACGGCAGTCGTCAGTGTAACCTTTTGTGGTCTGACCATARTATCACTRATGTGCCATCCYAAATATTTCCATGGGCTGGTAACCTGTATCTTTTCTGGAGCAACCTGTAATCCTCTGGCCAGTAACGTATCATGCAAATATTTGCTTTGATGGTGTGAAAAGGGAGCAGCCTGGGCTACTAAAATGTCATCCATATAATGATAAATGATTGCTTGCGGCCATGCTTGACGGATGGGCTGCAAGGCRGCTGCTACAAACAACTGACACATGGTGGGGCTGTTGCGCATCCYTTGAGGGAGCACGACCCATTCAAATCTCTGACTCGGGGCGGCYTTATTGAGCGCTGGAAGGGAAAAGGCAAATCGAGGTGTATCATCTGGGTGAAGTGGAATTGTGAAAAAACAGTCCTTCAGATCTACAGTCAGAATGTGCCATTCACGGGGAATCATCGTAGGTGCTGGCAGCCCTGGCTGCAGCGCCCCCATTGGCAGCATTTGCTCGTTTACCTTTCTAAGCTCATGTAACAAGCACCACTTCCCTGATTTTTTCGGAATAACAAATACAGGTGTGTTCCAAGGGCTTGTCGAAGGTTAAATATGCCCGACGCGTAACTGTTCAGGAACTAATTCATGCACCCGGTGCAACCMTTYCTGTGTCAGCGGCCACTGCTCCACCCACACTGGTTCATTAGTGAGCSAAGTGAGCTTCAGGGGTGTCGGCTGCTTCACAGCGGCCGCTGAGAAAAAAAACGAGTCAGGGGTTGCTAAAACAACTCCCCATTGTGCGAGGCACTCCCGTCCCACCAACCCATTGACCCCTTCAGGTAGTGGCAGGATAGTAAGGAGTACCCGGGCCCTGCATTGCTCAAGGATCAGCTCCGCAGGCTGCAAAGTTACCATGGCTTGAGCTGATCCCCCCACGCCCGCAATTGCATCTGGAGACGGACGAACTGGCCAGAGTCTGGGCCAAACCGTGGCCGACATGATTGTAACATCAGCTCCTGTGTACAACAGCAGGCGAAAGTGCTGTTGCTCACCGGCATAATTCACCTGCACCGAGACCGTCGGTCTACGGTTCATATTAAGAGTTAGACAAGCCAGCGGGTCAGTACTTCCAAACCCAGCATTTCCCCGCTGGGGCAACTCTCGAAGCTGAGCAGGATTGGTCAATTCTGCTAATAACTGCGGAAATGGGACTATCTGGGCAATTTTACTTCCCTTCGGTATAAAAATGGGAGGAGTTAGAGTATATGCTACTATCCAAACTTGACCCGTATAATCAGCATCAAGAACCCCAGGGCACACAATGATGCCCTTCAAGCCGGCCGAGGAGCGGCCTAACAAAAGGCCCCCCACTCGATCAGGCGGCTTGTGCCACCCTGTTGGAATTTTCTGTGGCCTGGTGTCAATCAGGGTGATTTCTACTGCTGTTGCCAGGTCGCACCCCAAGCTCCCGGCAGTGGCGGGAGTCCCCCAACCACCGGAGCCAGAGGAGGGGTTATTGTTGTCTGCGCGCGACCCCCTTTTGCGCTCCGCAAGCCGTTTCCCGACCGCCGACATGCAGCAGAGGCATGAGTGCTGCTTTGACAGTCCTCACACCACACTTCTGCCTCCCTGCATTGTTTCCGGGTGTGACCCTGTTTCCCACAGCGGAAGCAAGCCCCTAAGTTACGATGCCTCTTCTGCTGGGCTGGGCCCTGTAAGGTGGCGGCAAGCGCCTGCATCTGCTGTGCCACTGCTTCCGCAAGCGATTTGCCTTGCTGTTTAACAGCAGCGGCGACCGCCTCAGATACAAAYGCAGCTTGCTGCTGGAGGCCAGAATTAGCTACTCTCTCCAGCATCTCAGAGAGCGTGGCACTCCTAGGCAAGGTGCTTAGCAACATTTTTGTTTTCGCATTCGCATTCTCAAACGCAAAAGCACGTAACAACTGAYCCTTGACCCCCTCCCCGATCTCGTGAGACRCYTCAATAGACGCCACRAGCTTGTTGAYAAAGGAGTCAAAGGGCTCCTGGACTCCTTGACGCAATGTAGCCCAACTAGGTGGCTTCTTTTCCATCGGCACTCTCCACAGCGCATTTTTAGCTGCTTCGGCAGAGSCGTTGTGAAAATCYGCCGGAAACTGCAGTTGCTGAGCAGCRGCAGCATAAATTCCTTTGCCCATCAGCATATCCAAGGTGACATCTCGCAGGGGATCAGTTTGTGGCCTCGGCGTGTTGACCACCTTGTGACAGCCCTCCTCCCAATATCGTTCCCACAGGAGAAACTGCGCCGGGGTCAACACCAGTTTTGCCACCGAAACACAGTCATCCGGTGTCATGACATTTGATGCAAACAAATACGTAATCATTTGTCRTGAYGGCTCTCCGTGTAATCCATAGGTGGCGACTGTATTGCGAATTTGTTGCATCAACTTCCACTCGAAGGGGTGATATCTAGCAGTGGCTTGACCACCTGCATTCGTAATAGTCACASGGAAGGCAGAGGGAGGACAGGCAGTGGCGGCCTGCCACTCACCCTCCAAAAGGGCATCGCGGATCACCCCGACCACCGATGTTGTGTATTCAAGGGGTTTAACTGCACTCCGCCAGAAGAGATAACAAGCACATCACCTACTTCTCCGGCTCGCAAATTGCTCATGCGCCGAGTAACTTCCTCCAACAGATGGTCTGAAGGCCGAGGCCCCGAGCGGCGCAACCGCGGCGGAGGAGGGGGGTCAAGGAAGCGGTCCTCCTCCTCAGTTTCCGCATGCGCACTCCTTGCCCCAGCTGTTTTCCCTTCATTATCACTATTCTCGTTCTCTGGCAGAGGCGGTGCAGAGGAACGGCAACAGGGGCCCCCTTGGCCTTCGTCCAAAATAGAAGTCCGCCCCTCCTGCTCTACCTGTCTCTGAGCTGCTTTTGCCCTTATCTCCGCTGCGCTCTCAGCCACAGGAACCTCCACTCCTCCTGCAGAGGACGGGCTCGCAAAAAGCTGTGAGGGAGTAACTGCAGAAGAGGTTTCCGAGGGGCGATCCCCCAGCATTGCCGATGCGGCACATGCGACCCTTTTTTCTGCTTGATATTTCTGCAGGGCATTGATCACCTCCCGCCATTCGCCAACACTAAATACCAAGGTGGGGTCGCTTAAATGTCCATGCTCCCTAGCCCACTCACAGAGGGCAAGTAACTTCTTAGTAGAGACGGGCGCCTCTCGCTTAGCGAGGAATTCCGTCAATAACTGTATTGCCGCTTCTCGTTGCATCTCTATGGCAAGGATCAGCRGTCTTACCGGCACTCGGAGGGCAGCTGCACGAATTCCTCTTTAGTGCGCACACGGCCTTTCCTCCAGCTCTCATAGAAAGCAGGTTCACTTATGTCTTCGGGGTCCCTGTTCGGGCGCCACTTGTCAGAGGCGGGCTTGTGGAATCATAAGATGACTCAATATGAACTAGCAATATGATCCGTTTATTTCAGCAACTTAGCCTGCTTATATACTGTCATAGCTGTTCACACGCTCAAGCATCCTGCTGGCTATATCTAATTGGCTTACTACTATAGTTCACGCCGCAGAGCTCTCTGCTATTGGCTATCCACATATTCGCTGTCCC
>NW_028187100.1:3310419-3404017 GCF_003343005.1 Rhea americana
CTCAACAATTACTCTTCATTCATCTGAAATCAGGCATGTGCCATAGCATGCCTGTCTGCTCTACAAGGTGTGAAAGCTGTTTAAGAGATATATGTTTTTTTTTTTTTTTTTTTTTTGAAACATGAAAAGCATTAGCTTTTTTTATATTTCTTTTTATATTAGCTTTTTTTTTATATTTCTACTGATAGTTTCATTTATATATTCATTCTAATGTTTCAAATTCATGACTAACATCCCTATGTTAGTCCCTATGGTATTGCACAATGCTATCAAATATAGATAAAGTACCTTTCGTTCCACATTATCTGGTAGTTCTCCAATACATCTTTGTAAATTCTCTTTAAACTAGAAAGTGCCAGGTACAACAGAAAGAGTCACTGACATTTTTCATTTACTGCTATATACATGGAAGATGAATTTTCTCTGTGTCTATCAGAGCACAGTTCCATAGGGCAAATCTCTTAGCAAAGTGATTTCCTATTTATTAATTTAATTACATTTGCTTTTTCTGTTAAGCATAAAAGGTATCATTTTAAAGAGATAGCCAGTGCAGTGCAGAGCAAAGAATACTGCTGGAGGACCTGCAGACCTGAATCCAGTGCTGGACTGTTCTCCTGACCTTCTTTGGGTCTACTGGGAATTCTTCCTTTTTCAGATCTCATTGGGTCATTCTCTCCTTCCACTTTCTCTTCATGATCTCATTTCAGACCACATGTTAAAGCTGACTCTTAACCTGTGCAAACACAGTAATAAAAAAGAGTTTCTCAAGAAGAGATGAACATAAAAAGACCTTTGCATACTTTCCATGCATGGGAATACAAGAGAACACAACCAATACTACACAGCATTACTATATAAAACCTGCCTTGGTGTTATTTCATGCTCATGGAATTATTTTTGACTATTCTGTTTCTTCCTGTGGCACAGAGAATAGGATGGTCTAATTTCATTTCCCAAACCAACAAATTTTGACAAGCTGGAATAAATTTAGCTTGTCCTTTGCGAAATCTGGACCCCATATTCACCTCAATCAGTGTGTGTTTTGTTATTAAAAGACTTCTCAACGGCAGAAATTAGACTGTTCCAGGAAATGGTTCAAGATACTGCCGGAGGCCAGACGGAGTAGTACAGGAAGTTGCACAGAAAGCATTCAGCCTGAGTGACTACTGAGCTAGTGTCCCTCAGTGGCATGAGGGCCCTCCTGTTGTTAGGCATGCTATCGTTTGGTGTAAAACTCAGTGTTGCTCTTGATTTCCACAAACTCACTTTTCAGAAATTTGCTACTTGAGTTAAGAAAAGGTAGGAGGCTCTCATTTATGTATTTGGTAGTGCAATAATAAATTGATAATCAAGAGAGGCTGCATGGCATTCAAGTCTAAACAATTAACAAGAAAAAAATTAAAAATTTTTCTGTAAGGCTAAGTTTTTAATTTTGTGATTGTATAGTGTCTAGCTAACTAATTTCTAGATCATGACCTGAGTGCTGTTGTATTACAAGAAATATATGTTTATATATATAAATATAAACATATATGTTACTGAGGATTTTGAAATGTATTTCTAATACCAGAGAATATAACACTAGCATACACACACGAGATACGGTCTTCTTCTGGAACAAAATGAGTATTTTTTTTTAATTTCTGCAGGCCTTGGAGTAACTCCATGGAATCCAAAGTCTTCCTGACAAACAAGACTCTATTCTGACATTTTTATATATCTTATGATTAGCTCCTGCCCACAAGCACTTCTGGCAGCAGCTGAGGTACTTACATACTCAGAGGGGAGCACAGTAAGTCGTGGGTTATCTCCAATATGTGAATTCTTATTATTCTTGCAATAGCAATGAATGGGAATAGTTGCTAAGAGCCAGGAGATAATCATCTAAGTGGGAAAGGAGTGGGGTATAGAGCACATACGCCTGTTTCTTTCACGATTTCTGAGAAATTTCTGTTTTGCCGTCTGCCCTAGGGACATGGATATACACAGAACGATCTTGCAAAGGCAAACTGCAGCCTTTCAGGAGTCTATGGTAGTTTCAACAGATAGCAGTATTTTCTTCCGCAGCGAGTAGTTTAAGAAAGCTACAAAAATCTACAGACTGGAAACATGGTATATATACCAAATATAAGAAAGCATTAAAGATGTATGGAGTAAAACAGGATATTTTGAATAAAAGGGGAGTAGCAGCTAGCAGTTAGGGGAGAGAGCAAACAGCTGACTTTGTAATACCCCTAAGGAGTATTTAGGTATGCTTACCAGAAGAGACTGACAGAAATAAGCATGTGGCAGAGCTTTTCTAAAATGTAATAAAGGATATTTCTCAGATTGGTGTTTCTGAATACATATTAGGCACCCTGACTCATATGCAAACTTGTCAGAGGCGGGCTTGTGGAATCATAAGATGACTCAATATGAACTAGCAATATGATCCGTTTATTTCAGCAACTTAGCCTGCTTATATACTGTCATAGCTGTTCACACGCTCAAGCATCCTGCTGGCTATATCTAAYTGGCTTACTACTATAGTTCACGCCGCARAGCTCTCTGCTATTGGCTATCCACATATTCGCTGTCCCGTCTCGCTAATCTCTTCATCCTGTTTTTACATAGCATTCATACTTTCTCCCTCATTACTTGCCCATCAAGGTGTCTCCAAGGTTACTCCACATCAACAAGTCAGGGTTGCTCATTTGCACGGCCTGATATCCATGCTCGTCCAGCCAATTCTCTACACAAACTGTGAATGAAAACTGCCTGGAGAATTTTTACACTGATTTTGATTTCCACCAAATGAGAACTGAGCTAAATTTGTCAAAAAATGAGCACCTCAAAATGACTTTGAATCTGAACCTAGATGAACAACTAGGATTTTTTTTCCAATGCTATCATCTCCTATCAGAAATAATTTCACCAGATAATGCCTTTCTAGTTCAAAATCAAAATGAAAATCAAATCTTCCTTCCTTCCTCACCAGCTTTAATATACATTAGTGTGCTACTTAATTCAAAGTAAGAGATGTTACTGTACACATGCACTAAGAATAAGATCAATATTATGGTGCATTTATGGACCAATATATGGTCCCCGTATGGGCTATCTGAGGGTTGGACTAGATGATCTCCAGAGGTCCCTTCTGACCTTACCATTCTATGATTCTATGATTTAATTTAGTCCTACTTTAACATTAACCACATAATTTAGCCCTACACTTTCTGGAGTCTCAGCTATCAGATTCTCTTCCATCTCTCTCAGATGTCATCTCCACCCTGCAGTGAGTATGGCAGCCCAGGAAACTTTAAGTTTCAATCTCTTTAAGTCAGTCCAGTGCCACACCAGAAGAAGACAGGAATCTTGCTGTATGCCTACAGTCATGTTCACATTCTGAATTGCACATCACTTATGGAAGATGGCCATAAAATTGTTTGTTGAGCGGTGCTTATCAGCAGTAAAGACATTTATACCTCTTTCTGGGAGGAAGCTTAGAATTACACTGTGAGTTTAAGAGATCACAGGAGTTGAGTTTGGGGAGTATTATTTTCAGTTTAGCTAATGCCTCATTCTGTTCTCAGAGTTGGGGGAAATTAGCTTTCCATGACTGCTATACCTGAAGTGTGTTATTCAGCACCTTGCAGCAAGCAATCTTGATTAATTAATATAAATTCAAAATATCAAATTGGTTTAATATCAAAGATGGGAACAGCTGTTGTACCTGTCATTTGCAGAAAAGGAGTGAAAGGAGGGAAGTGAGGATCAGCAGCTGGARAAACAGAAGAGGCAATGTTAGCTGGCATGAGAGAAGGGAATAGCTTGTGAGCTTAAAACACACAGTTGGAATGGCCGGGGAACATTTAAGATGCTGATGGGTAGGCATGACAGAGTATGTCAGCCTTTCTTAAAAATCTTTTCCTTTATACCTCTTAGAATCCTTGTTAATCTGTTTTCAGAGAAGGAAACAGAGAAACAGCTCCCTTGGGCCTGACTCTCTGTTGCTTGTGAGGGAGGACAAYATATGACCTTAACGGGGTGCCTGCAGCCTCCTTCTCAAGCCTGTTCTCAGGAGCAGAAGGCAGGGAAGCCCGCTGGSTGCTGGGGAATGATTCCGTTGTTGACTGGTCCAAAGCCACGCCAGCGCAGAACATGGGCTACAGGGTCACGTAGTTGGATACAGATGTAATTTCAAGCTTTCCAAAAGTCTTGGGAATTTATATTTGCGTGTTTTGTTTTTTACAATGAGTACGTGAGAGCACTAAGTTTGAAAAACAGGTGTGTGTGTGTGTGTGGGGGGGGGGGGAGCGGGTCCAGCAAAAAAAGTGGGAGAGTCCCCGTGGCTGCGCACTTGCCTGCGCGTCGGGGTTCACTTCACTAGAGGGAGCTATTGCAATTTCATTTCAGTTAGCGGCTACTTCACCAAAACCGAAGACTCTCCATAGGCGGGGAAAAAAAAAAAAAGAAAAAGAAAAAGGTACAAAGCAGTACTCTTCTTCTGACGGCCCCTCAGCTAAGAATTTAAAAAAAAAAAAAAAAGAAAAAGAAAAAGGTACAAAGCAGTACTCTTCTTCTGACGGCCCCTCAGCTAAGAATTTCCTTCTATTCGACAGAAACAAGTTCCTCTGCTTTTTAAAGRTGGGGAAAATAAAGGCCAAAAAGATTTTTCTCAGAGGCTGGCAATCAGGTTGAATACTGCATGTAAGAATCACACTAGGGTTGTAAAAGCCATGTTTTTCCATACTTAGTATTACTCTCCCCACTCCCAGGAGTTCTACTCATTTGTTCTCTTTCCATCTATTTTAAGGTAATCTTTATGTAATACCTTCAAGATGCAGAATATTCCCTTTCTTCCCATAAAAAAATACATTACAGCCTTAACTAGAACTCCCCTACAATCAAAGACAGGATCTCTTTAAAGCTAGGAGTTGTAATAGTAATTTATTTTGTTAGGAAATATCCAACCCCCCCARGTTTCTTAATTAATAGGAAAAGAAAAGAAAGACTGTAATTAAAGGCCAACTATTGCCTAATTCAAAATCCATGAGGAGAAAATAGAATCAGATCCTGTGTTATGAGGAAATACCTTCTGAAGATGAAAGTTTAAATTCTGAAGAATAACATTTATACCACTATAAATTCTACTATTGTAATTCTTTTGGAGCACAGTAAAATGTCTGGAAAAGGGATGACAGTGGTGTAATGATAATGTTCTCRGGAAAGCTGAAAAGTGTTCTTGTTCAAAATGTGCAATTTAAACTCAGATTCATAAAATCTGAGGCCAGAAGCATTAAATCATTCAGACTCACTCCTGTATGTTACAGGATCTGATTACTTGTACCACTGACCCACTAGCGAAGTGACTTCAGTTTTGTATCTTGCAGTTATCCAATGGTGATTTGGATCCATCAGTAGTTCATGAGTGCATCATTCATCATGGTTTGTTCAGTTAGTTCATGATTAYGTTGAAAAAGTTACAATTAGTTTTTCATTTGTTTGTCAGGCTTTGTTCCTTTCTTGCTTCCTCCTGCCTTTCTCTTGGGTGAAAGCAACAGATTAAAGAGTACCTAGTCTGTTCTTCCCACAGAAGCACTCACATACTGCTACCAAAATGTTCCTGATGTTTCTCTCTCTCTCTCTCTCTCTCTCTTTTTTTTTTTTTTTTTACAAACCAAATCTTTCTTGTAAGAGATTTATGGAATTTTCTCCAAGACCTTCATAGGGATCCAGGGATCCCTATGTTGTCTTATTTTTTTAAGTAAAAATGTCTCCCAGTTTGCACTCACAAAGGATTTCTATCTATTTCAGTTCCCTGATAGCAGCCCTCTCACTCTGGATCAGTTGCTTCTTCAYTGTGCCTTTTTCAAGCCTTCTCAGTCACTGATTTCAAGCTTGCCTATGGATCCTCTATCCATAGGCAAGGTTTACACTCCTTCTTCAAGGAATGTGGGTTGTATTTGGCCGTGCATTATACACCATTCTGCCAGTTTTAGGTTCACTTGCAATTTTATCAGCAGTGTCCGTTAGCTGACATAAATGACAGTTTACTTCTACTTTCATTTATGCTCCTGCCAACCGTAGTTAGCCCACTGGGGGGAAAAAATCTTATGGGCAAATGAAGTTAGTTAACTATTATACACTTCTTGATACATACTGCCTACAGATAACTTGAACTTGCCTATATACAGGATGTCCTTGGTATGCCTCAACTATATGTAAGTCATCAGCTTACAGCCTTTTAAGTTGAAAGTGTGCCAGGCTTTGTCCTACATAGCAGTGACATATCCAGACCTAAGTACTGTGTTTTGAATCTTTAGCTGTAAAATGCCTTGGAACTACAAAGTATGAAAACACTTATTAATCTTCTGACTTCAGTTACTGTATTCTCTTAGTCGTAGATAGCATTCCAGAAAGATTATTCTTCTAAAATAAATGTGTGCTTTCTTTGAGGAAAATGGTCTTTTAATTCTATCAGCTTTTGTAATAAGCAGATATTCTGCAATTTATAAATGAAATGCCTCTATGGCCAAGCATCTCCTCTCCAAAAGTAAAATTAAATCAATGTTTGCAGTTTGCAAGAGGTGATTATTTTTGCTTCTGAGATTTTCAAGTGTTTCAGTCCTGTAATTTATTGCCTCATTTAGTATTACATTGAACAAGGCATGTTTATTTGAGGCATTATCTGGCTGAGACCTTTTTTTTTTTGTTGTTGATCAAATTGCTAACTTGTGAAGTGCGATGTTTCTCAAAGAATCTGCTAGGTACCAATGCAAACCAATACCGTTGCTATTTGCGACATAAGTATTGTCAGACTATAAAATGCATCTTATTTTGCTAAGGACCAGAAGTGTGGGGTTTTTTACTTAGCCTATACTCGATATTGCCCTTGAGAACTTCAAAGCATAAGGAAAATAATGGGACAAACCAGGAAAAGAGAGCCAGATGGCAATGAAGGCATGGAAAATTTAACCAGGCTTTTCTTTAGTGCAGAGGGGTAAATGTTATATATCAGATACTATATCTGCTGACAAGTTCCATGTTGCCCATTTCATGTTGCCACATTTTTTCTGATAAAAGTAGATTCAAATCATAAGGACAGGGAACATCCTCAGACAGAGTAATAGAGGCAAAGGACAATTAAGAGACTTGCCAAAGTCACACAAAAAGGCTGGAAGAGATTCAGGAACTATGCTGGAGGCCCCGTGGCCCAATATAGTACCCTAGCCAGAAGCTCTCCTTGTATCACACCTCTGTTTTGACGGTTCAGGGGCCATGACAGGGGACAGAAGTAGGACTGATCAGAAGCGAGTTACATTCCTACTGACAAAATATATTACGGCTACTGAAGAGGATATTACTTCCCATACACGACATGGAGAAGGTGTCTTGCTCCCAGTAAGGGAGAAGGTACCATGAAGACCCAGACTTGCAAGCACAGAGAGAATAGAAGCAGAGAGGAAGAACAAAGAAGCCAAAATGGGTAAGGAGTGGGGTTGAAAAGGAAGAAGCCTGTGGGGAGGATAGGAAGCAACAGCACATCCTRGTTTTGTCTGTGCCTGGGCAGATAGCAAAATATCAGACAGGAAAATCTCTGCCAGAAAAGCATTTTTCCAGTTCTAATTCCTTGCCTACAATAGTTATATTTCCCGGGCTTTCATTTTATTTTATTTTTATCTCAAAATACAAACTGACAAGCAAAAAGCTCAAACAGGAAAAATTAGAAACAAACCCAAAGCAGGCATGAAATTGCTTCTGAATTCACTAGGTGGCAAAAGGGAGTAAGAAACCAGCACTGGAGTCTTCAAGCAGAACATCTGGTTGGACATTCACAGGCCCCCTTTCATCTCCACCAAACAAACTCAAGTTCTGGTTGATCAAATGACCATCTTCTAAACACTAAATAAAATATACTCCCTGCAGATGTATAAATATTGTCTCAGTTGGCCAATGATCATGCTGACTGACTATCACCACACTTGTCTGGTTTCACTCACAGCCACTTTTGTGTGGCTTTGATGTGGCATTGGAGCTACCAGCTTTGACGTAAGCCTTGGATCTGTAACTCTCTTTGCCTCCTGAAGGCAGAGCAATTACTTTCCAATCAAGCAGCTTAGGAGTGAGGAGGAAAAAATCATTCATTTTCTTGGAGCATAAATCAATTACATGTGTTGAAATGTTTCCACTTTACTGAATACAAATTTCCAAGGGAGACATGGGCTTTCTCTTCCCTTATTTTCCTAGGGTAATGGCAGCTTTAAGTCAACAAACAAATGGCACTTGATCAAAATGTGTACTTCTCTTTAAAATATAAAGTTTTTGTCTTCTGCTATGTAAATCTCTAAAGGAAGCCACTTATAAAAAGAAATAATACCAGCTTGACATCTTTCAGACTTGATGCTCTTTCACTGTCCTTGTGAACGGAGGCAACTGCTGATGTGTCAAGGCCCTAACTGCACCAACAAGCCTTAATGACCCTGACCAGCATCAGCTTCCACACACACACACACACACATACACACACACACACTCAATTTAACCACAGGCCCAGGCTCTCAGCCTCTGCCTGAGCCATACTGTGGGGATTGGTCTCCAGCTCTGCTAAAGCCCTACCTGGCCTTGGGCCTTTTTGTTTGATCTTGGACCTGCTCCCTGACCACCAGGCTGTATCTGACCCTGGCTGCTGTCACTGGACCTGTAGATTGACTTCCTGGCTTGACCTTGGACCTGCCTCATCACCACAAATTTGCACGATAGTATGTGGCTATCCTGCTCCTTTATGGGGTGGTAGGACAGGCTCTGGCTGGTGATGCCCTGCCCTGCTGTCACAGGAAGCCCCTAGTGACACCAGCCCTGAGGGARCAGCTGGCTCTAGCAGTGTCCTGACAGAGTGGAGTTAGTGATAGCATGAAATCTCCTAATGAAAAAGCAAACAAGAAGGGAAAATGCAGCTGGGTGTAAGAGTGCAAAGAGCCCCCCATGCACAGACAGCCTGTACAGCTCCTCCAACCTGCTGCATTGTGAGCCAGAAGAAGCCAGGGCTGTTGTCCACTTGAAGTCTGCTGCTGCTGGTCTGCTCCAAATATAAAGTCTCGCACGGACCGTGCAGCCTTCTCCCCACTCACCATTGTTATATGGATTCAAAGTGAGAAACAGTACCACCTTTCTAGTAAAGAGTTCAAGAACCTCTTGCTTCAGTGCCAAACTTGGCACATGGCTGAATTTCAGATGTCACAGCAAGGCCATTGCAGGCCTAGGAACACGTAACTACAATATTGTGAAAGCAGTATCAGTGAGATTTAGTGGCTCTGAGCTCCTTTGGGCTCYTCTGAGTTTCCAGCTCATCTCAAGTTGCTGCCTCCTACAGTGGCAGGCCAGGCTGTCATCTCTCAGTTGAACAGCTTGGGAGCATCTCCAAACTCTCTGGGCTTCTAGCAGCATGCTGAACCAGTCATCTAAGACAGAAAAATACACTCTGGCACATAACCCACACTAAGCTGTCAACCTCTGATGAAGGACAGAAGAGAGAGACAGTTCCTGCATCATTCCCTTTCTATCTCTTCAGTTCTTCTGCAAATCCGTCAATATACTCAGATCTGCAGCTGTAAAATGCAGCATTTCTTAACTTCATACAGCTGGGATACAAATCTATGATGGCTCTGGGACTTCCAGACCATATCATGTGTACTTACTAGTTGTATAGCTGGGTGCATTAACAACTGGGCCCAAATGGTGAGTGATGCTGAAAACTGCATTAAAATATTTTTATCACATGTAGATCTGTACACAATATTTATTTAGCCAGTCATTGTCTAACCCCACTGTAAAATGTCATCTTCCTTTATGAGGGACTTAGATTTAATCTAGCTTGAGCTGATCTGTACTCTGTTCACTTCTAAATTACAACGCCATTACTAAGTCAGAGAAACAGGTTCATTCTTGGGTAGTAACAATGCTCTTTATCTATGTTTCTTCTTTATCTTCACTAGAAACATTTTTAGTCCTCCCTTTCTAGAATTACTAGTGCTGTTAATGTTATCAGCGTCCTGTTCACAAAGTGCTTGTAATTTCAGTAAACGTTTTATTGGTTTCACTCCAAGCGCTCTCACTGACCTAGTGAGTGAGCTTGTACKGCATTTCTCATTCCCTTTCAACCATGAATGAGCATAATGATTTTTTCTTTTTCTATAGAATATCTTGAATGATTTTTCACATCATAGTTCCAATCCATTAGCCACAGGAAGATTTACCTGCTGACTTCAGTGGGCATAAATCATATCATAAAATGCTGCACAAATACAATAATAGTTAATACAGTAACATATCAATTAACAATGTAGTACTATATYATGGTTCATGTTTTATCAAGATAGAAGTCACTTAATTCAGTAGAAATGATCAGGCAATGCTGAAATAGCCCTAGTTCTTATAATCTAACTTTTTAGTGCGCCTTTTCCTGGTTCTTACCTAGTCGTTTATTATCTGGAAACAATTCCCCTTTGAAGTTTTTGCTCTACATCACTTAAATGTGTTATGTTTACAAGCTTCTCAGTATTCCCTACAGAGTCTGCAATCCCTTTTGCCAACAACTGCAACTTTAACAAACAGGCCTTTCATTAGCTGTGACTGCATGGTCACCATGTATTGCTTTAAGCACGCACCTGCAGACTAAACCACACTGCCAGTGGAAATGTCTTTTTAGAAACACTTGTTTTTTAGAATTCGTGTTCCATAATTCATCTCTGCTTTTTTTTTTTTTTTTTTTTTTTTTTTTTTTTTTTTTTTTTTTTTTTTTGTGACTTCTGCAAGAGCAGAAAGGGGAGAAGGGTGAGAGAATATTTTAGTCCAAAGCATCTTAGCAATAACAGCAGCTGCACATACTGCCATCCAAACTAGATCACTGCTAGTTGCAGGGTTTATTTGGAAGAATGGAAGACATGGGTCCTGAGGAAGGGAGAAATTAATGAGGTCAGTCTGAAATCAGGGACTGGATTAAAAAATAGCTCTTCTGCTATGGCACAAAGATGAGAGTGAGCCCTGGCTGTTTCTCTCCATACATGGTGGAAAACCATCCTGTTTTAATCAGAGTACCCTTAAGCTTGAGGGGAAGTGAAGGAAGTTCTAGGGAAAGGGAAAAAAGATTTTCTCTTTGTGTAGGGTGTAATGGAGTTGGACTGCAYGAAGGAGAGGTATACTGGCTGAACAGTTTCTTCCCCATGGTAGGGTATGTATCAGTGGAGGAAGGAGTGTGCATCAAACTGTTCAGATATTGGTATATAAAACGAATTTTAAAACCAAAGGATCATTTGGAAAACAAATCTTTGACATTCAAGGCTTTTCTAGTAACATCTCCAGTGGGACAGTGGTAGTCCAAAAGGTGTTCTTTCAGTTAGTAACATCCACTCTCTGTGCATATCTCTATCATTCCTCACTTACCTATTAATACTGCAAGTTTTTCAGGATGGAGGCTATTATCTGGTACTTGTCTTTCATAGTGACGATAGTGTCTGTCATGGAATTTCTATGTCCAACTGCAATATAATACAAAGATAAATATTAAATGCAGCAACATAAGATATACACAATGAAGAGAAGTGCATCCAGTTTCTTTTACTCACTCTCATTTACTCTTTTTCCATGTTATTTGGAGGGTATCTGTACTCTGCACCATAAGCCTCTCATAAACACTGTATTTTGTTCCAGGAAGCTTCTTCAACCTAAAATGCAAGGCTTGTCCAACTGTCATAGCTCACCTTGTCCAAGTTAGAATTCTAGTAAAGATTTTTAAAAATCTCTAGTTTGAATAACTAAGTATGTGAAATGATACTTCTACTTTTTACCCATTTAACTTACATTACAAATGTAATTATTTTATTTAACTGAAACGGTTTAATATTGATTTGGAAGTCCAGGTTTCAGTGACTTTAGATCTCAGTCTAACAACTGTAAGACTGAATGGGCCATACAGAGTTCAACTAGCTCTCTATTCTTGCAGGTCAGGTTGAAGTGTAAAAGCAAATAAGTATGTATACACTTGATTACACACACATGTTCTAAATAAAGGCTGATAGAAACAGGAACAGTTCTCTTCAAGTCATTGTAACCTTAACCTCTTTTATAAACTCTGAACTAGCTTATAAAGCCAGTTGGCTACAGCCTAGTTTCATCTGGATGAGAAAGTACTGTATAAAGGTAAGACTGTTACAACTAAGTCCTGCATCTTCAGTCCTCAAGCTACCTTCRTCTGTCACCTGACATTTTGGTACAAAGAAGGAAAAGAGAATATTAATTGTTAATGAGAATGCTAGCTTTGAGGAGAAACTCTTAAAGAGGGATCAGTGTACCTAATATGCTCTATAAAAACAAATATGCTTTCTCAGACTATTATTGTCTTTAGATAAGCAGTTTCATAATGCTGGTAAGATGAATTACAGTAACTTTTATAGTTATAGTGCATGTGTATTTCTTTCAAATATATCTTTATAGGCTATGATCTCTAAAGATCTCTGATCTCTCTTTTTTAAAAGATAAATTTTTGCATTTCAATGGGCTTTCAATCAGGTACTCATTGCTTCAATCAGAATATTTTTGAAATAAAAATATGAGATTTTCCTGGGGAATATAATCCTGTTTTGCAGCTACAGTATAAAGTGAATTCCAGTATAGAACACTCCATTAGTGTGGTATCCCCAGAAACCTCTAAGACAGAAGAGTATCAAGCAATGGGCATTTGATAACAGGCTGAGAGAAACAACAGATGAAATTCTGATTTAGACATATGCACAAAAAGTGAAATTCTGATCTAAGCTTCACAAATATTTATGTGCATTTATACTCCTGATAATGTTGATTAACCCTTACACTGGTCAACCTGGCAGCAGAAACTACCTTTAAATGACTTTCTTAAGTTGTCAGTTACTAATGTCAAGCAGATTCTCCCAAAATACTGGCTTTGAGATTGCTGCTTACACCACTGAAGCAGAGGACACAAGCATCTAAGCTAGCATTCCCAAAGACAGTTATAAAAAGGCAGGGGCAGAGGGGAAGGAAAAATTTCATAAATAGATTTTAGAAA
This sequence comes from Rhea americana, assembly GCF_003343005.1. Classification (NCBI taxonomy): domain Eukaryota; kingdom Metazoa; phylum Chordata; class Aves; order Rheiformes; family Rheidae; genus Rhea; species Rhea americana. Next base: position 3,323,480 of record NW_028187100.1, read on the forward strand.
AACAATGCTAACGTAGTGCAATTCATTAGAGAAATATGGACAGTAACTTTGTCCTGACATTTAAGAGTCATCCTCTAATCTAATTAAATAATTAGTATAGTATTTATTATTCCATGACATTTAGACATTGGAATAATAATATTAGTTATTACAGTGCTTTAGTATTTTGTATTATTTTTCAAGATATTTTATTAACATGTCTTAAGGTCTCCACATATCTTTATCTGCAGAGTAAGGGAAAGCTCTTTTTAGAGGACAGATAATGCAACACAGCCCTTGGTTCTTCCTTAGCTTTTGCTCAAATAATTGTCTTACTAAAGTCAATTGTAATTTAGTAATTGTAATTGTAATTTGTGATAAGATTAAGTTTTTAAAAAAAGTCTGGATCTATATTAACAATAGTACACACAAAGCACTTATTCATCATTAGCAAATTTAATTTTTCTATAAAAAAATTGTACAGCATCATTTTTCARCCATTAACAGTATAGTTTGACTTCTCTATTTTTATTCATTTGATCATTTGAAGCTAGCAGAAATATCGTTCTTTATCCTACTTATCAATGTTCTTACACTTTGTCATTGTCACCATTTCTATTTTATGGCTGAGATCAGTACTCTTCTAACCAACTTCATCTTCCCTGTATCTTCATCAGTAACCTTTTTTTTGATTATTCCTTTCACAAATGACTGTATTTAAAGTTAGGTAAAGCCAATCTCAGAGCTGAAAACTTGGAAAGGCCCACTGGCATTGTGGTTGCTCTATCTCCAGGACATTCCTGCCAACACCCTTTTGGATACACTTGAGCCCCAGCCTCCAATAGGGAGGTCCCAGGCCATCACACTGCCAGCTGGCAGATAAGTCCTGGGAGACAGTGGGCAGGAGCAGACAGCAGAGAGCATGACTATGGAGCATCTAGAAGTCATCTCCAAATATGTGGCAGATGAAGGGGSCAGAAAATGTCTCTGAAGAGCCCAGTAAATCAGGGAGTTAGCTGAGACCCAGAACCAGGATGTATAGCATTTGCGAATACTGCATAGAGAATTAAATTTCCAATAATGTAAAAAAACACGTTTGTTATGATTTCAAGCTAAAATGTGATATAATTCCAAACTTCTGTCCTTGGCTATGAATATACTTGCAATTGCTTCACTTTGAGCTGGAAATTCTTCTACAGCTTGGTATGCTTCTGTTTGGATTTTTACTACTCTATTACCTTTGCAACTTCCTACATTCTTTTTTGCAAAAGCAATTTCTCTTTTACTGTCACTTGACTACCTTGTTTACAAGTTTGAAACACTTCTTCAGGCAACACTGGTTTTATTCATCTCTGCCTGAGATGTGTCACGTTTCCACAGCCTGGCTAAAGAGTCAGCATCACTTAAGTGTTACCATCTCTCTTCCCCGACAGTGGGAAGAGATATGGAGGCAACCTCAACACCAGTCACAGATAYGCAGTTTGAGAGGTTCTTGCTGCTCCTCTGCTTTCGACTTCTTGCCTCAGGAGCAAGACCTTAGGTTTGGGACATTAAGGTATTTTGACAAATATAATTGATAGATGGTTTGACTCAGTATATGCTGGCCTTCTCTTGTCATCAGTTGTGGAGAACTGTCTTTTTTATTTTATTTTTTTTCCTTTCCTGTTTTTGACATCATGGAGCTCTTTTTGGCCTCATCTCTGTGGTTTCAAAAACTTCCTTCCACCAGCACTTTCTCTCCCTAAATCTCTTTCACAAGTTCTGCTTTATCCTATTGTATTCAACAGGCCTTATTAAAGGGTTATTAGCAACATCAAAGAATGCAGTGAACATCTGGAATGTGTGCTTTGTTCACTTTCTCACTTTTTTTTCCAAGGAAACAGTGAGATAGCRTGCATGCAGAGTAACACTTTTCAGTAAGGCTTTGTTTGTATTCCTTTTTATATATGTGGTGCTATATATGCTGCGTTCTTGGATGGAAGGTGGTTCATTTTCTGATAGTCAGTATTTTCCATGGAAGTTCATTATACAAGCTGAGAAGTCTGTCTCCCTCACATATGCCAAATGACATCTTTCATCAAACATTTCTCTACAGAAGAAATGCAGCTCTGCCATCTCTCTCCCTGCCTCTTCCTCTCTCATTGTTTGCAGGACATCTAAGAGACTGCTGTCAATTAAGAGTRAATATTGTTTGGAGGAGACTAGATCTATAAACACTTGGCATAAATCTGTGTAGCTCCATTGGGTTTTAGCTCATCATTTTAGCTTTGCAAGTGCTACTAGCATTGATACTGGATGTATGCCATCATTGATGATGATAGATATATGCTGCTATGTGTTAATACACCTGGAATGGTTGCAATGACTTGTTATAAAACTAGATAAATTATATAATTTAAAATATATTTTTTGCTCCCCTGATTAGCAAGGAACTTTAATATTAAACATAGAAGGCTATGTGCATGATGTTAGGCATGTAATACAAACATTGTCCAAATTGCTGCATGTCAATGTGAATATCACTAGCCAGTTTTCAGTAGAAATTGTCTTGACCAAGTAGGACTAAGTTTGTGGTGCAGCACCTGAGCTGCTGGATGGTGTTTTTTTTTTTTTTTGTTTGTTTTTTTTAATAACTACATTGTGTCCCATATATCTATGGCATTAAGGAAAGCTGACTCTAAAGAGGATACTCCAGGTCTATGGAGGCTATAAATCCATTCATAGAAAACCTGATGTAATAAAGATTTGTGATATACAATCTTCTTTGGGATGTGGGACTCTTTATTAGTAAAAGAATTGAGAATAATGGAAAGTGGAACAAAAATGCATAAATAACAAGAGATGAATTGTAACCCTTTAAAAAAGGCAAATGAATAACCACCATGTGAGATGCTTTGCCTGATGGAGGTCTTCAGAGTAGGGTTTGGAGTGTTTTTGTTTGTTTGTGTTTTCTTGTTTTTTAGATGCCTAGTGAACAGGATACTGGAATACCAGAACTACTGGTAGGATATAGTTTCACAGTTCTTTAAGTCTGAATTTGCCAGCTCTGTTTCCATGCAATTTTAAAGGACTCATTTATTGAATCATTTCTAAATACTATGCAGTATACTTTTGCTTATTTATTCTCTTTCCTTCTTTCTCATTTCTGAAATCTAAGGAGTTGTTCCTTAGGCCTGCTGAATCTTGTGCATCTCTGGCAATACAGCCTTCCTAGATGGATAACTCTAGATGRTTGTTCTATGGTGCTAAACTGGTGGAAGAAGTCTTGTGCCACTGCTTTCTGCTCAACCTCCTTCCCCTGGAGAAGGTATGTTGAGGAACTGGAAGAAAATTTCCCAGCAGTGAATAGCCCCTTGCAAATTTTAGAAAAGCAAGTCACTTAAAGGTATTGTGAGGGTCTGACTGAAAAGTGGGATGGGAGATAATTGCAGGGAGAGGAAGCTGGGGGGGACATGAAGTTGTCAGGCTAGTTAAGTGCTAAGCTAAACAAAATTCTTTTTTAAAGTAGAAGAACTAGAAATTGAAATAGTTTTCTTTTTTTTTCTTGAAGTTACCATTGTGATTGTATAGTCCATGTGTAGAGATAGTTGCAAGAGACCAAGTTTTCCTGTTTTAATGTGCTACTATTCATCAAATGAGTTGAACTAACTCATTGTAGTGTAATGTACTTTTACTCTGTTGCTGATGTGTAATGAAACRTGTCAGCTTAAGTGGTTCAAGTGGTTCAAATTCATTTTACCCCACAACTGCAGAAGCCTAGGAGATGGCATACATGTGGTTCACCTGACTCAGCTGACAAGGTGGAACTTGGTAAATCACAGCAACTTACTGATTACCTGTTATTACCCTCATGCAGTTACCAGTGACACATTTGTTATACTAGGCATCGTGAATGAAAGAATTGGATTTATCTCACTCCTACTTTAAAAAGTATTTGAGGTTAGAATAGCACACTGTTTCTTAATGTCTATAATGATCTGGGATGCTGGACCTTTAGTATTACCTCTGCTGAAATTGAGCAATTCCACCAAACAGAGATGGCTTGGAGTTTCTCTTTAATATTTAACACAAGTAAGAGAAAATATCTTAAGAATGCAAAATGAGAAAGCTAACAATGAACCAGTCTGGTCTATCTAGTAGAACAAGAATTACAGCCAAACTAAGAGGAGTGGAAAGCTTATATATGTTCGACAGAGCTGGAGGCAGCCCCAGGCATCGGGCACCTCTGTGGGGACAAGCCTTGGCAGCCTTCGATACCATTTTGGTATAATCTGAGAGGTGCAGGAAATTTTTTTTTCTGATAACACTGGTTGACTTAGGCAGTTTGAGTGAAGGTGTGCTAGTTAGCACTTCTGCCCTGGAGATATACATGTACCCTGGTCTGACTAAAATTTGCTCCTCACATAAATTCAGATGAACCGTCCTGTGGCAAATTAGCTTGCTTGTTCAGACATTAAGAAATACAGAGCAGAATATAAAAATGGATTGCCTCTCTGCCCAGGCACGGACAATTCTGTAAGGCTCTATAGCTTTGAGCTAGCTTTTATTTGGCACTAAAGAAAAGGAGAGGGATGACAAGCTSTATAGTGAGGACTTTCTTTTCAGAGGTTCCATGCACGAAGGCTTGGAAACTGAAAGTGAGTTTGAGCACTTGTACACTGTGCAAACTTGACCAATGAATTGTTACACTGGAGCTTAATTCTTCYTTTAAAGGCAACTACTAAGTATTGCATGTATATATAAAAGATTATTCCTCAAAACATCTGTAATTTGAATGGACAGTTGCTGAGAGAGAAGGTTTTTATTCCTATTTTATAGGTGGCCAGCTGAAAAGTAGAAATAGCTTGGTTTTGGAGGGGGTCACTAACTACCTGCCATTTTGGTCCTCATTCTTGGTTTTAATTACAAAGCAACTCTTCCTTGACAGAGTAATTAACAACTGATAGCTGAGACAAATGGATTGCAGTGGTTGGCAGGCTGGAGACTAGGATAAGGTATGGGATGGGAACCAAAACTGTTCAGAAACCAGGAGACACCACCAAGATGCCTCTTAGTGAGTCCAATTTAAACAGTGCATTAAGAGAAAGAAGTTTTTAATAGCTTTATATATGAAAAACATGTTTCTGCCTATCAAGTTAAGTAAAAATACCTTATCAAAAAGCTCTCTGAAATAGATTTTTATTGGAATCAGCCCAGTCCATTCAATGCTGGCCTGGGAGCCATGAAACTGGAGATTTGGGCACATTTTACTACTGCAGTACCCCAGGTAAGTCAGTGCACTTTACCTTGTCTCAGTTTCCCCATTTAGACATGGTCACAGCCATGCTTAGTTTCTTTTATATAACTTTTTATGATAAAATAGTTACTCATTCATTTTTATCTTAATTTACAGGGGTCTAGGGTTAAATCTATTGACTGTAAAGGAACTCACACCAGCATAACTGAAATTCCAATATTTTATCTAGCACATCACTCCCACCACAGCTGTTTACACTGAATCCTGCCTGTGATCAGTTATTAACTGAGACTTGCCACTAACTTCAGCTGAAGTTAGTTGAAATAATCTTATATACTACTCTAGTAGGCTATACTATAACCTACTATAAGTTGAAACCATAAATGCTGTGTTAAACTGCAAATCATACAAACATAAGTAGGTTAAGTGTTTCTCTCCCTTCCCTAGTGCAGCTATGAATGACAGTAATCTACCTAACATCAGGATCCTTTTCCCTCGGTCTTTCCTTTTTTTTTCCCCTAGTTCCAGCTGTATTTGTGTATCAAAATACATATTGGGCAATTCTCAAAAAGAGGGTGTCTGTGAGAAGATGCTGTATATTGTTACCATGCCATAAGAACTGTTTAAAAAAGCAGCATTTTGATGCTGCTTATGGACTTACATACAAAACTCAGTGCAGGGCTGGCAGCATTCCCACCTGATGTGTTCCTGTGGCTCCCGTTCAGATTAAAAGCTGAACAAATGGTTGTTATACAGAAGCATATTCTGTATAAGATAGCTCCTTGAATCCTGAAAGGAAAAAAAAATACTGAGATGAAACGGGGCAATTTAAACTTTAGCAGCAGGAATCTATGTATCATTTGGTAGAAGGCAGCATTCTTAAACAACAAGAGCATAAATAACAAGGAATATTTTGACTAGCAGCACATGGGTGTTCAGTACCTAACATTGTAGATTACTCCATCCTTCCGCGCAGTCTGCACTGGCACCATGGATATGAAGAACAAGGACCCATATATCAGAACTCTTTCACAAAACCCTTTCATAGCTGTTGGGAGACTTTTCCTCACAGAAACACCCCATTCATTGGCCTTCCAAATAAGCAATGCCTGATCCAGGTTACTCGTTTTAGGGGGTAGTTGTGGGGTTTTTTGCTTGTTTGTTTTTTCCTGTTCATTCAACAGCAATTTTAAACAGCATTTTGCCAGAATTTAGCTCACAGAATCTGAGCTACAACCTAAAGACTGTAGTCAAAAACAGTACTTTTTTGTTTTTATTTTTTTTCCTTCTTGAAACAATGAATAAACTAGTGGGATTACAGTTTAGTGGGTAAAGGAAGTCTTGAGAGAAAGCATTTCTCATTTTAATTAACAAATTATGGGCCATTTTGTTAAAGAATTTTTATACTGGTCTGACTGCAGTTGAATTTGGTATGCTGTGATCAGTACAGGAGCCTAGTTGAGGTGTACTTCACTTTCATATTAAGCCACAGTCATTGTACCAAACTTCTGCTGAGTCTTAAAAGTATTAAAAACTGGCCTCATGAAGTGATAGCTCAGGACTCTAGCCTTAGAAAGGTATCTCAAGTAATAAAAACCATCAGGAGTAAAGACCCTACTCTTAGCCTTTACAGAGAGATCCATCTTAAGTAAACTTCCAGTATTAATGAAGTCATTTCATTAAAATTCAGTCTTTCTTGTAAACTAGAAAGCAAAATTTTTATTTACCTGGTAAGATTAAATTTAAAATGCTCTGCAATGCACCTGAGTATTTGTATGATGAAGACCGAGGGGGAGGGGATTATGTTCTTTCTGCCACTAAGAGGCCTGCTTCCTCACATCCACCATGGAAAGGGTTGTTGAGTTGACTCATGTCTTGCTAACACTGCAAAGTTATTTTGGGGAGCAAGTTAGGCTCCATTCTTGCATGAAGACAGCAAAAGAAACTGCAGCCTAGGGACTGTAGCCAGTTCATAGGTCAGGAAGATTAACTCCATCCCTCATCACCTTTGCTTAGTTCTTCATCTAAACCTGTATTACTTTGCTCATAGATAAAATACACAATTATCAAAGCACTTTGAATTACCAAAGATGACTTYTCTCTTCCCCTCTTTTACACCAGTGTGACTCCTAGTTGCAAGTGATGTTTAGAACAAGCCCCGCAATCAATAATGGATTCACTAAAACAAGAACTATGATAGTCATTCTGTAAGTGAAGAAATGGGGGACGGATCTATTGACCTGCCTGACGCAAATGATCTATCACAAGGCGCAGCCTGAGAAGAGTGCAGTGCAAAAAGAAAAAAGGTGCTTGTGCTTTATTAGGGACATCTATACAGTCATGTAAGCCCAGGACTCTCATAAATAAAAGTATTTCTTGATGGTTCTTAGCAGTACGAAAGTTCAAGCTGATAATAAGCATTGTTTTCTTTGCTGAGGAAATGTCTTACAATAACTTCAGCATAACAAAAGGATCTTTCATTTTAACCTTTGGCTACTCCAAGCCACAAATGTTTCAGTATTGTGAGATTATTAGGGGTTTACTGCAGTGCTAAGATCTCAGACGTGACTTCCAAGTGGAATGCAAGAAGGACCTCTGTTTGTAAGAAATTTACTTCAATAAAGCTGTGCCAGTTTATATTAGAGAATGTGTGACTCCAAGTTCTTATGTATCAAGCTCTTTCTCTTCCTGACATTGCTGTTGCTAGAGCTTTCAGGTTTGCACAAAATTAATTGTTACCAGATGATAAAATAAATTCCAAGATCTCATCTTAATAACTGAGCCTTCATATTTTCTTACAGACACATGAAAGATTTCTAATTTAAGGATATCAATGGTTCAGTGAGTCATGCTGCTCAGATGGGACACCTGCTCAGCACATAAGCCTGATCCTACATTCTTTCAGCACAAGAATGGACTTATCTCCTTTGCATYAGTCCCTTTTTAACAAAATGGTTTGCAGAGCTCTTTCCAAGATTCATAATCTGTACAGGCTAAGGGATTTTATTGGGGGGAAAAAAAAAGAAAGACACGGAAATTTAATTCTGAGGCTGTGTTAATAGGCAGCTTTTCAGATGAGAAGTGAATGCCCCCTAAGGAGGCAACAAAGGACAGAAATGCTTTTCTAAGAAGCCAAAGACACGTGCAAGAAATTCCAGAATGATTCAGAGGTTCCAGGCATCTATGTGGTCTTCAGTGCAACARAACTTGTAAGATATGAACCTTCTACTCTATTAAAGTAATCTGCAAATATTTTGAGAAGGAAATGTCATAAGAGTATTTCACCACTTTCCTCAGTGGGAATTTTTTCCCTTTTATCTATAGCCTTATGATACAAATATAGCACAGCAGTAACTGAAATTTATTTAATGTTAGATAGAGGTTTCCCTTGCCAGACTGACTTGGATCTTCTACTGTTTGTAATAATTTGTAAGTAACASTAGCCCTCACAACAACCGTTTCTGAAGTCTGTACTATCTGACCAGTCATCTCTTTGCATTGATTTTTTTGTTTGTTTATTTCAGTGTGATTCTCAAATGGACAAACACCCTTATAACAGCAGCATTACTACAGTTGCTCTCCTTGTGAGTAACCTCTTCAGATCAGACACTGAAGACTGAGCAGCAGCGGTGCATGACCCTATCAGATCATGTCTGAAGCACAGCAACTGGGCAGAAGGGAAGAACTTCTCTATTGTTTCACATTCCACCTTCTCACTTTCAAGATTTTTTCACAATGCTGCATCTCTGTATTTCTCTATTTTTGTAACAGTGTCAGCTGTCTACCACTACYCCATGTCTTGATCACTTGTTTTATCAACTTTGTTTTAACCATCTCTGCAGATCTCTTCCAGATAACCTGTATTCATGTTCTCTACATGGCACTGTGYTTCTAGGTTGCTTATAAATTTTTACCAGCACAACTGACTGGAGAGATGGAGCACGGCAAAGCACAGAGGATTATCTCTATGCTACACACAGCTGAGCATGTAACAGTTTGGACTCCAGATCCTTGAGAACYCCATGTTCTTCACAGCCTTTTAGGACCTGAGGCCCTATTTCCCCAAAACCCTTACACAGCTTAGCACAGTAGCATTTCAGGGCTACAGGCAAATTTTGCTCTCACAGAGCCATCAGTCCAAACTGATGCTGGAGAATTCTATGCATCACTCCAGAACTGCCTCCTGTGCACCACAGAGAAGGAAAATTGGCATTATTGCTTAAACAGACACATGGGTTTGCCTAGGATTTTACATTAATTTCTCCTCCTGTGCTTGCTTTTGGGAATGCTTTGACTATGCTGAGTAGAGATTAAGTTTGTTTATAGCAACATCCTGTAAATCCAGACCAGTTCTCTTGACTTCAGTGGGGTTAATATGGATTTAMACTGGTGTAAGCAAGGATGGAATCTGGTCCTAATTTAGGACACATCCATCAGCACAGATGGAGCTGAGAGCACCTATTTTCATGTTATTTTTCTACCTTTATTAGAGATTCTTTTGAACGTGGAACAAACCCAACAATTTTAAAGTCTCACAACACAGGCAACATTTTCTCCGTCATTTGTGGCTGGTGAATTCCACTAGAGCACAAGATGGCCTTGCACTCAGTTAAATCATGCTGTCTAAAAAAACACTTTAAAAAGTTATTAACCTTCCTGCGATGAGCAACTCTGTTAACATGCTTCTCACAGTAGTAAAATTAATCTCATGAGTAACATTTTGCATGACTGCAGCCCAAGGAGCAGTTTACCACATTCTTCAWCCAGGCAAAACTCCAAGAAGTTCACACAGAGTTTTGCCTGAGTAATAACTACTAAATTTATTACTTGATGGTAAAGAATTAATAAAACAAAAGAATTAATAAATAAATAAARCAAAGAATTACTATCTTCAAGTCGCAATTTGTATGGTAAGTCTGGGTTTAATTTTTTTGATTTTAAAAACTAGTATTCTTTTCTGTTGCTATGTAATGCTTTGCAAAACTTGGAAGAGTATTCTGTAACATGTGCAAATGGCTTGCACACCATGATAGAATATTTCTTTTTCTCTGATATCCAAGATGCTCTAGTATCTTTTTTTTTTTTTCAAAAATTAGGCAAATAATTTGTCTACTTTCATTCAAAGGAAAAAAAACAAACAAAAAAAATCTTCCTTTTGATTTCTCTGGAAAGGTTACCTATCTAAAAAATCAGGATCTGATTTTACAGGAATCACCGTAAGGAGAAAAGTATTGATTTGATTCAAGGAGAGAGGGATCCTGCTGTTAAGCTGTGCTTTTACTGATAAGTCAGAAACTTTCCAGATTCTGTGCATCATTTGTACTGCTTTAAAGGACAAAGGATTCTTGAGCCAGGTCAGTACCAAATTTGTACAAATAACCTCCCTAGTGCARTTGTTAAAAATCAGATTCCAAAGTAAAGAACAGAAGGGTAAGTTCTTTTCTGTCTTAACCTGATATACACAAGTACTTATGCCAGTGCAGGTTTATAGTGCATTGCAGAGTGAGAAGCAATAATAAAACTCATCCTCATTCTATGCCAGTGCAAATCTGGGATAACTCCTGCATTCAACAGTYATCCCTCAAAAGTAGTGTGAAAAAAAGTCAAACCAAACACACTGAAGTTGACAAGCGGAAGTTGAAACAAAATGAGATATATATGAGGAGGAAATTATAATAAAATCATTTGATTACATATTTCAAATAGATTTCAGGATCCCATGGCATATCCACAAAGGAGATGTATTTGGTAACGTAACTGTAGAGATATTAGACTAAGTATCAAGTCGTGGCAGTGGCATCAAGTTTGCCCCATTAATTCTGTAAAATCTTTCAGATACTTTTTTTCCTCCCTCAGCCTGTTTTAAGCAGGTGGTTAGCAGTTCTGTAATCTGAGCTTATATGTTATAAACCAGCTATAACAGCAATACACATCAAGAGTATTTTCAGATGAACAATTCAGTATAACAGRTGTGATTCAGCTCTCCCAGTGGTTTGCTATCCATGCAGTTGCCCTTTCCACATTAGGGTAACTAGAATCAGAAGGTTTATGTTTAACAAGGTGTGACCCAAGAAACACAACTCAGAAAGTARTTGTAACTTCTGATTTCAGGCTACCCGAATTTAGAGCTCTGAAGCAGATCATAATCAGATCCTTTCCTGATGTAGATTAGTTGTTGGATTCAGATATTCAGTCCCAAACTTTCCCTACTCATAAGACTTCAAAAATGTTTTTAGACAGAAGAAGGTACACAAGGAGACAAAGTTCTCTTCATACCCATTGCATTGCTGAGAGCTAGACTGGTGTCCAATGTTGAGTGGAAATGAACGTTCCAACACCTTTCTCCCCCACCTGGAAGTTGATAAAGATTGGRAGTTAGTGCCACCTGAGCAGGAGGGAGGACAAGTTTATAGGGAGGTGCTAAGGGGGTAGGTAGTTCTTAACCACAGGCTGCCTGTGGTAAGGTGCAGGTGTACTTGGCTTCAGGGCAGGAGTGCATGTGGGAGCTCTTTAGCAGGGRTTGTCTCTCACCAMTTTTTTTCTTTTCTTCTTTTTTKTGGTAGTAGATTTTGGTTGGACTTGAGCATGAGAGGCAGCTGGGTTGTATTAGCCTTTTGCTCTCTGGGGCAGCTATATGCAGGTAAGTAGTATCTATCTGTTGTTGTTTTCTCCTTCTTTTTTGTTATTCTTCTCCTTGTACTTCTCTTTCTGTTTCTCTTGGCATGTCAGCTCTGTTTTAGGACCTGGGCTGAAAAGGGTGTTTAGGGCAAATGTGTATTGTATCTTGTTGGAAGCTTGTTAAAGTGTCTCTGCTGCATCTAGGTCAGGAAGGAGAAGGAACTACTTAATCTCTTACTCTTTTAATTGTTAGTTAAACCTTCCTAGGAGACTGGAGATGAGGCAATGGTGAGGGAGTGGAGAAATGTCTGACACAAAACCCTCTTTCAGTACTGCTTTCTCTTCTACAGTTTCTCTCCCAGGCAGTTTTCCTTTCTGTAAGGCTCTGTTAGATTTGTTATTCCTGTTCTGTATGTCTTAAAAACCTTACTATGACTTCTTGTAGATTAAAGATTTTAAAAATAATTATCCTGCTTCTGGTGTTGTTTTGGGTGGTTTAGGGGGTAGTTGTGTATGTGGGACTCTAATGTTTAAGTCTCTCATCTAATGAGGCTTTGCCTTTGTTCACCTCTGGTGATATGACTAATGTGCTTGTTACCTTCTTGAGGAGCAGCAATGTCTCTTATCTCCTGCTCAAAATTCTTGAGTTCCCCATTTTGCATTAAAGCAACCCCATCAGTGTTCAAACTTCCASAGAATAGGAATTCTGCTTCCCAGACAGCTGTATTTTACATCTTGCTGTTATGCTTTAATGTTGTTTGCTAGCAGTGCCTACCATCCCTTTTGAGTTGGAGCTTGCAGAGGGAGAGGTGAAAGGGTTTCATGYACTTTTTGGTAATTTTCTCTTCTAGATCAGCGCCTGAAACCTCAGACTGCAGCCTCTCAGCTTGCTACGAACAATCCCACACTTACTACTGTTGCTCTAGAGAAACCTTTCTGTATGTTTGATAGCTCACTAAGTCTAAATAAATCTTACACCATCTACTTGTATGCAATGATGGAATCGGGTAAGTATCCAGCATTGCTTCCTCTCTGGAGCATAACTACATTAGGTGGCCTCTAATGTAATTCTTCAAAATTTGATGGGACTGTGTCTGAATGGAAGAGAAGAGGAAAATATGTAGATGCAAATTGAGTGTAAGCTGAGCCTCTGGTCTCAACTTTCTCTAAACTCTTATTAAAAAATAACCACAGTATTTCACTGAGGTTGACTAACATGAACAAGCATGAGTGCTTTATTAGCTGTCTCCCCATAGATGTGGAGCAATGCCTTTGGCTATAAAAAGCTTAACAGAATCTTGCTAATGAAACCAAGTGGTACAGTCTAATACCTTATCTTTATCTAAATGTGAATGCCTTGCATAGAAGTCTGGATACCCCTACATAAAGCTGGTATCTGCTTCATAGTTAAATGTGCAGACTTCAAAAGCATCCAACACTTGCAAGGACAGAACTCTTTGTAGACAAAGAGAAGTCATGCTAGATTTGTGGTCAAAGATACCTGGCTCACAGGTTCATTCATAAAATAGATTTCATAACTGCCAGGCAATGAAATATTGTTGGCAGTGACCAAGAGCCACCTTCTCTGTWCCCTGCTGTTCAGGCAGACTGTTCTGAATGCCAGCTAGGGCTACTCGTGAACTTGATAGATATAAATGACATACTACCTTCAGAGAAGTTATGATATGCAGCCTCCTTTTCTGAGAGGCATAGACAGAAGAATTTGTGGTAGGAGGAGGAAGAGATGGCCAACAACAATAAGTTGATAGCATAGAAAGTGCCTAAAACTTCCACTGCTGGGTTGCTGCCCTTTTGGAAAAGGTGGATGGAAGATGCTTTTTGATTGTAATAGTAGAAACCGTAACCTGATATGCTATTAGTTGAAGTTAACATAAACTGTGAATGTACTGCCTTCTGAGACGCTTCCCACAAGTGATGTATGCACTTTTGTGCATCTGAAACAGGCTATAGTAAGTGCATTATAACTACTTAAAATGCTATATTGACCTGATACTTAGTTTTGACTGCAAATATGCAACTTTGTTGTTTGATGTTTTGTGTTAGAAATCACATCAATCACCTCATTTTCTGTGATGAAAGCTTCTTACACTGATGCATGAATCTCTTCTAAAGGATTATATGTAGAGAAATCTATGCTGCTACTTTTAAAACAAGCAGATGCAAACTTGTTACTTGGCAAACTGAGAGGAATTTTGTTTGTATTTGGTTCTAGTCTGGAAAGCAGCATATTGGCTCCCCCTTKGATGCCTCTTGGAGCAGGGAGAGGGAAAATTTAAGAGAACTTAATTTTCTTAACACATTGTATTCAGCTCTGCTGGAAGGAAAATGCCTCAGCATACCATCAAGTTGAGGGTCTAACAAATGTCTGAAAGAGTAATATAACCTTTATATTATTCTTGTTAGTRCCACTGTCAGATTCAAACTGCTCATGTTTCACTTAATGAAAAAAAAAAAAAAAAAAAGCTTTGCTTAGACAAGCAAAAAAATACCAAAAGCAGGCTAACTCTCCCAAAGCTAGAGTTACTAAGAGGCAACTGGGAAAGGGAATAGAGATAGGTTAGAAAGAGTATAATTTAAGGTAACAAGTCTATGATTAAAATCAGTCTTAGCTAGTATTCACTGTNGAGGGTCTAACAAATGTCTGAAAGAGTAATATAACCTTTATATTATTCTTGTTAGTGCCACTGTCAGATTCAAACTGCTCATGTTTCACTTAATGGAAAAAAAAAAAAAAAAGCTTTGCTTAGACACTAGCACATGCTTGCCAAAGCCAGGCTAACTCTTCCATAGCTACAGTTACTGATAGGCAACTGGGAAAGGGAATAGAGATAGGTTAGAAAGAGTATAATTTAAGGTAACAAGTCTATGATTAAAATCAGTCTTAGCTAGTATTCACTGTCTTATTATTGACCCCTTTTGAGTGGAAGGGCTCAACTAACTTGAGCACTGATTCTCAAGTTCAGTTTCAAACCTGTGCAAAAAAACCCTTTCTCTTTAAGACAGTTTTCAGTTTGTGTTGGATCATAATTTAAAGCTTCTCATGACCAAGCAATTGTGAGAACCCTGCTCTGGGAGCACAAGAAAATGCTTCCAAACTTAAGYAGTTCTCTACATATCACAGCTTTGRAAAAATTGTTGTTCTTCCACTGTTAACAGCACCAAACAGCTGGAGGGGTCTCAAAAATAAATTCAGTTACAGCTGCAGAACATGAGAGTATCTCTTGGGACTTGTGCCTTGGCTTTGCAGCAAGAAAACTTTTGAGAATTGGAACTGAGCTTCCRCACTCCATGCTCTAGGGCTGGGCACAGATCCACAGTTTGTCTGAAGTGGTGAAGACTTCCTGACTTTGTTCTGTGGCACAATGTCTGGAAGTGTTGGCATGGCTACTTTTCTGATCTACATTCAGAAATGTAGATACTGCATCTGTTCATGAAGCCTCTGTATGGTGGGTCGCATACCCCACTGTTCTGGGAAGTATGGCTATTGTACAGACAGAGATTGTAGGGTTTCTGCTCCAGGACATAGGAGCTCTGCCTTGGCTATAGTGTCTTACCTAGAATGGCAAAGCATACTGGAGGCTTATTGGAGTCAGGTATGTTATGGGGGAAGCACACTATATGTGGCTGGGCTACATATAAGAATACCTGACTGGGAGGGCACTTCACTGCAAAGAATCTGACAGGTCTTTCCTGTCCAAGTTCATCCCCTCATCAGCTGCAGAGAGCAAGGCAGATGTCTGTGTGTGGTCAGTGATGTAAACAGCCTAATTTTTCACACTGGCCTTTTGTCAAGGAATTGTAAATGGGTGGAAAATCATTTCTGTGGCCTTTCTAGAAGTGTGGTTAGTCTTACCAGAGCTGCTGAATATTTTGTGCTGTCAGATAAGCAGCCAAAGCAAAAGCTTATCTGCTGCTTCTGACATGGGATCAGTATCTCCCTCTGATCCAGTTGCTCTCTGAGCAGCAGATTCCTCAATCCTATTCTGAAGTATAGAAGTGCTGTTATATATATATTTTAAAAGGCATTCTGAATTTAAGGAAAGGAGCTAGCTTCTTCATCAAGCTTTTTTAAACACTCTACATAGAAAGGTAAAAGCTTTGCTCRTTTTCCTGCCTTCAACCTTTATGAGCTCATTTACCTTTTGCCACCTCCCTCCTCACTCCATTAGATCCTCCTTGGAAAAGAGGAGTTTCAGGAGGGTGGCTACTGAAAGGTACTGTTCTGAGATATGCTGTGGAGCCTACACAGTTCAAGGGACAAGTGTTAGGCTTCATCAGCAAATAGAGAAGGACAGTGGGACCCCTACATGACCAAACTGGTAACAGATTTTTTTGCTTCTCATTTGGGTGTTTTGGGGTAGAAGAGAAAGTTACCAAGTAAATACTGGGTGAACAAAACAGAATGAATTATTTCTAACAGTCTTGTTTAAAAGTGTCTGTCCTGCAGCAATGGCAATAAGCTCAATGGTGACTGACAATAGAAGCAAACCACTTGACAGCACGTTCCAGCAAACAAGTGGGGGACRGCTTGGACCTTACAAGGCTGCTCTGTTCAGTATACCGAACTGCGCATCACCCCCAAACCTTGCGGATGTGGGAGACATTAACAAAGTTTCTGATGTCCTGAAACAATACCTCTTCAGAGTTGGGGATGATGGGACTTGTTTGTATGACCCAAACTTCCTAGATGTCTGTAACCCACCTCTCGCTCCAGATACAACATACAGGTACAATTTTTATTTCTCCCAAGGTGATTACTCCTCCAAAATTGCAGTAGGAAGCAACATTTAGTCTGTAATGTTGCTCTGAAATAGTGATACTGATTCAAATCACCAGTCCAGAACTGAAGTGTTCCATCACAAAGTTAATAATGAAAGTGGTTTGGCTTTGGTCTAGTACTCTGCAGAGCTTATCTTGCAATGGTAAGCTCTATCAGGTTAAATTCACAGATCACTAGGCAAATTCATGCATGAACTGCTGAATTTATATTTCTGTTGCAGTAGGTGATCCAGTGATAGCATCTGATCAAAAACTGATGAAGGAAAAAAAGTTTGCTTAGGAAATGATCCTGAGATTATCTATCATGCATTTTGGGTTAAGTTATTCTGACAAAATGCAGACACAGCTCTGGCACTGCTTGCTTTATTTTGGTGGGATTTTTGAGGGGGAGGAGGGGGGGCGGTGGCACACAAAGTCCTTTCTGGTCCCCAGATTCAGGGAGCCYCTAATGTGGCTGGAGGCTTTACAGTGAGGGCCAGATGGCTTGCCAACTTGTCTGAGCCCTGTTGCCTGGGGAGGCTGAGGACCCTGCCCACTGTAACATGAAATGCTTGTTATGGTGGTATCCTCCATTTAAAAGCCATAGTAAAAATGGCAATCACATAGAGCTATGTCTGTTGGGGAGACCTAATATGCTTCTGAAATGAAATAATATCAGCTTAATTTTGCAGAAACTGTCTTGGCTTCTCTGTCTTCTCAGGACATTTCTTACAACTCAAACTATTATAGAATGGGAACTTGCTCTCTTTGCCAAATCCAAGGTTGGTCTGTCTCTTCAATGCTTTCCTCTAGCAGGGAAAGTGCCAAAGATYTCTATTGTTGGATAAAAGATTTGACTTCCATACGGAAATCAAAACTACTTACTTTACTAAATAATGAAGCTCTTCATAACAGAGAATAGCAAGCTGGGAAAAACTATTGTTAGAAAGCTATCATCTGCCCAGGCTCAAGATTAAAGTGCAAACTGTACATGACAGTACAGAAAGCTTTTTCTATGATTAATCATATTCTATTCTTTATAAGGTCTTTGGAAATAGCCAGTTACCTTTGACTATCTAATTCTTCAACAAAAAAAATGAAGACCAAGCAACTAATGAAGTAGCTTACAAAATGCTAATAAGGAAGCTCAAATTTTAAATAACTTTTTATTTTCCCCCAGATTTAAATACATGTTGGTAGATAACACTGACGGTATCATGAAAGACCAAACGCTCTGGTCTGATCCAATCAAAACCAGACGAGGTAAGTCTGTGGCTTTGCTCAGGTATTCTGAGAAGCTGCATGTGCTTTAGATTACCTATTACTCTCCTATGGAGCAGTACTGAGTCCTTTCCCACAGTTTAAACTATTTTGTCAGCTTTTCAGTATGGGAATAGCAGACTTAAATGTGTAATGATGTTCTGCTTCTTCTGTGACCTTCAAAACAAAATAATTCTTTTAGTAAGGATGAGGTTTGTACATTTTACTTGAGACTTGATGCATGCCATGGTAACTGGCTCTTCTGAAACTTCTGTGTAACACAAGTACTTATCAGCTCTAACAGCTGACACTGAGCATTAATCTTGTTTCCTATAGCTCACCTAAGACCTCTTGTAGAGACAGAATCATTTTGCCTCTCCTAAATCACTAGCTTTCCCCCTTTTGAGGAGCATATACTGGTCAAAAATAGATGATAGGAGTATTCTTTTCATCCTTCTGTAGTTAGACTTCCCATGAAAATTGATACCTGGCCTGGTCGAAGGAGTGGAGGCATGATTGTCATTACATCAATCCTGAGTGTTCTTGTGTTTCTTCTGCTTTCGGGCTTTTTTGCTTCTGTGTCCTCTACTGTCAAGTAAGTACTATTTATCTTTCAATGTCTAGTAACAGAGGATTGCCTAACCCTTTCATCACCAGCTGTCTCCCCAGCTGTTTCAAGCCATGTTGCTAATGCTTGAGATGACAGGCCAGATGTTCTCCTAATCTTGAGCTCAGTAATGGAGGGAAAGACTTTTTTTKKGGGGGGTCAGGATCTGCCTTACCAAGGCTAAGATCAACACCTCTAGTAATTATTGTACAATCTTAAACCTAMCAGCTCTCAAATTTCAGTAAGTACTACTGAGGGGAAAAAAAAAAGTGGCACATGTTTAAAGTCTATATGTTTTTTCCATATATGTTGCTGCTATCCATCTAGTTCAAGAGATTGGAAACTGTCTTTCCAGTTTGCAGGCATTCAAAGAGATCACATACTGTACTACTTAATGTCTGTTTGAGTTCAACTAGATTTGCCACCTCCCCTGGAGAAATAAGTTATTTAAATAATGTATTAAGTCACTTACACAAGGTCTTGCTGGCACTGTGTAACTGAAYTAGTCTACACATTCTCTCTAGTCTTCTGTGCCCACTGCCCCAGAAAATCAGAAAGGCCTCACTGATTCCTAAGATGAACTTCTGCTGGGAATGAACTACATTTCAGGAAGTGGGTATTAGGGCTGCAGAAACCTAATTCTTTTGTTTGAAAACAATGCAATTGCTCTGTGTTTACTCAGCTCTGCCAGAGTGCTGGATTAAATATGTGGAAAGTAAAAACCATACAGAAAATGATTAGTATCAGAGAACATCATAGATTTTTAAATAAATGATTCAAGTAGCAATTGGTCTTTGCAGAACCTTGTGAAAACAGGCTCCACTCAGTCTCTACTGGAACTAAAAAAAGCTTTTCACTGCCCAACAGGGGATTAGAAGATTCTTATGCAGAGACAAGGCACACATCTCAGACTATTGACCAAATTGAACCAAGATCACATGTGAGCTCAGAGTGAGCAAACAGCCTGGTTCAAGTCAAGGTTGGAAACAACTGCATTGCTACATGTGCTAGACCTAAAGGATCGTCTCTTCTACTCAATGTTGGTTCAAAATAAACTACAGTATGGGCAACTGGAACCAAAAGGCATAGATAAAGTATGAAACATCTTTTTCTGAAATTTTACAGTACATGACAGTCTTAACCTAATGAAACTTCATTTTGTTGAAGGCATATCTGCCTTTTAAGGCAGATATGAAATGCCCAGACTAAAGACGGAAGCTTCATGAGACCTTTAAACTTCACTGGTGTAATTAGAGGTGGTGATCACAATGAATGTGATTCACAATGTGAATCTGGCTGAGGCTTTCATGCAGACCTCTAATTTGTTTCTCATGATCAAAAGCACATGATGTAGTCATTTGTGCCTGAACCTTTCTCTATGGTAACTGATGAGGAATTAAAGAAACTGCTTCAGAAAACATATTCTTGGAGAAAGTTAGGGACTGAGAAGTGGGCAACAGCAAGCTGCAGCTGCATCAGGATTTTATTGATTATTTGCATCATAAAACTCCTTTTTTTTTTTCCTCCCCTAAAAGAAACAAGTTCCAATTACTCTGTAGCACAGTAGTTCTGATCTAAATACTTAAATACCCTCAAATAGCTTTGTGGGGATAATAGCTAACAGAAGTGCTTCAAAGAAGGCATGCTCTTTCAGAATGCCACATAATATGGGGGAGATAGTGTTTTAGTGGGAAAAACATGAGTATATTCACTGCTGTCAGGCTTAGCCACATTCCTAATCATTGTTCTAGGTGGCTGCAAACTAGCACTCTTCACATCTTAGTACCTGGGCTCGGGGGTCTTTTTGAACTAATTTTCTTTCTTTGTGTCAGGCTCTTAGTTGATGGTTAGAAATAAATCTTTGCCCTATGTATTATGTACTGCTTTTTTTTTTCCATTGGTGTAGACTTTCACCTACACTGATTTGTCTTTCCCAAAAGCTTATGAGGAAGACTGAATTTCAAAGCCCTACCTCTTGAGTGTGTAAAAGCAACTATGTTATTGTAACAAGTATTTACTTGTGATAAACTCAAGCTGTCACTAATTACTGTTGTTGTTCTCCTAGACTATCATTAAATCAGTCAAACTGTTTCAGATTAAGAATGAGTCAGGGCTCTCTTTTGGTACAGATGGTTTACTGTCACTGGCAGGCCTGGCTGATCTTGCATTGATATTTATTTTAAGGAGTGGGACCTATTGTCTTCAAGATTACTAAAACTAAAATTTTAGAAGTCAAACATTCTTAGAATGGAGTACCTATACTGCAAAACTTGTGGGTTTAAAACTTCAGTCCTATGCTATTTCATAGGACTCTACTGAAGTAACTGTTTGATGTACCTTTTTTCATCCTTCCCAGGACTAAGTTCTTTATTTTTTTCATGAAGAAACTGTGGTAAGAGCGCTCACAGACTGGTGAGTCTTTAAGATGATGATGAGCTTTTTCAGCTGCACTCATGAATTCTTTATTTGCTCTCACATTGCACTAGACTGCACTAAACAGACACACAGAAATGAAACCTTTCTCTAAACACTGCAAAGTTTATATTACCCTGTTACAATTCACTCTGTATAATTGTTTACACATGTACTAAATCCAAATAGYGGCATTCACTTTGCAGTTAATTGCTTATTTAACAGAGGCATAAAAAAACAACAGAAAGGAAAGGTCTGGGAGATTCAGATCCCTGGCTACCTGGGTACACACACTAGCTGATAAAACAGATCATGGCCCTTTCTCTGGCCTTGAGGGCATGCAGCCCAGCAGGGCTCCCATGCACATGACTGAATGCTTCACTCAAAGCAGAAAGGCCCTGTTTGTACTGCTGCTGGGAAAAATRCCCAGGTACTACTGGGTCTAGACACTGATTCTGAGTGCCAGTTGTCAGAGCCAAAACTCTGCCAGGACCCAACCTAACAATTAAATAGCAGGAATAACCACATGTCAGAGCTCAGGTTCATAGCCTGATCCTGTTTACTAGTAAGGTCATAGCTGGTGGTTATGGCTGCAATGATATCCAGGATAGATCCACACCTACCCAAGCCATACTAGCTAAATTAATATCTTACAACCTACATCACAGCTGCTGCTGCAGCAGCTGAGATCAAATGCAGRTGCCTTTTGGGAGTTAGCCTTCTCTTTTTTTGGCCACCTTTGTTCATGGGCAACAGCCTCTATCTTTAAATTGTAAGACCCAGCCACATCCTGCTCAATGTTGAGGAGAGACTGGGGCATCCATTATCCCATCCACTCTTCTCCTCTTCAGCCTCTATGAGAAGAAATTCTTTATTAGAGGGCTGCAGCATACCTTGCCAATTCCCCAACTTGCAGAGGAAAACAGAGAAACCTGAGTGTTCTGGTAATCGTAAGTGTGTCCTGGTGAACACTTGCCCTGTGGTATAAATACAGTCAGAGAGAGAAAAGCTGGGGAGCAGTGCTGAAGGTAGGCAGGAGCTGGGAGCTTGGCATGTTTGTGAGGTGCACTGTGCCCAGGCCAGAGAAGGGCAGGACTGCAACRTGAGCCATAACAAAAATCTTGCATATGGACCAGTTGCTGTAGCTGGGTGGAATTGTTCCAAAGAGCTGATGTTAGGGGATTGAACTTATAAAGCAAGTGTATGCTAATATCTATATTACTACTTCTATGTAGATGATACAGATACAGCAGATTTACCTGTCACTGTAAACTTCCCTTATATTTAAAACAATTACAGTACAGACTTATTAAAATCTGTTTTGGTTCAAAACTTTATTGATCTAACATTTTTCCCAGACATCTACAGGCTTATCTGCTCACAATGTATTGCACTGACTTAATTACATATACTTTAAAACTGACTTAGGCGATCCAGTACAAAATCTTAAAGCAAGCACTCATATCAGTTTACATCCAACTTTTACTAAAAGAAAGTTGACTCTGTTGGATTGACAGAAGCCAATTCAATGAGCCTGTTAGTGCTTTCAACCAGACTTTTTACTAGCTTAATCAAATGAGATCGTGTACACATAGAAACAAACACTTTCTCTGGAGTCTAACCTTATTAAACTTAATTTCTGTAGCTGCAGTAGCACATTTATGCAATAGCATACTTAAATGCATCTAAAATCTTATGCTTGGATTTTTAAGTAGTGTTATTTAGTCTTACACTGAGATATAAAAAGGAAAAAGGCAGCTAGCTTTGAAAATCTGCTGCACCTCCTTTAAGGTCCTGGGGGAGAGGGGGTATTTATTTGTATGCTCCGGGTTTTGAGGTTATACGTTTTTGTTTTTTTCCATTTTAGTGATAGGTTTCACATTATATGACGGGCTGTTTCAAGGCAAGCTGGAAGAACATTGGTGACTGCTGTACTACTTTTTGTTATTATATGTTGGCCATTGCTTGGCTTAATTGTAGCAGCAGCATTTGAGAGTTTGGGGGGGGATGGGGAAAGAATCACAAAGCAATCAAATTATGATTTCCTTCCAGGATAATATCAACTGCAAATACAAAAGAACTGTCTTTGGAGATGGTATTGTGCAAAGCCTAGTGTGTCATGGAGGTTGCATAAAGAATTAAAAATGATGCAAACTGGGTATTGAAGATGTGAAATTTCAGGTGTGTGTAGTGACATTATTTACCTCAAATCCTAAAGAAAGAGACAAACCAAACCAAATCTCTAGGCCTAGGATAAACAATGATGATTAATTTGAACCTTTAATGTCCTGTAGAGCATAATACAAAACTCAATTGAGATGTTGATATGGGAGAAAGTACAGCTTGTTGGGTTTTTTTGGTTTTGTTTTTTTATAAGTATTTCTGCTAGTGATAGACCAGACTTTGTAACTCAGTGTTTTGGAACAATTGTTCATGGCTAGATGGTGAATAAAGCAAAGTGTATGTATGCTGTCTAATGGCTCCCTATGGGCATATTGATCCTGTGAATATATATCCTTTGAATTTCTATTTATAGCCTTCAGAGATGATTGTTTTCTGCCTTATAGAGTCAAGTCTGATTTTGCATTAATTGGACAATCTATCACTGTAGTGATTTCAGACATCTGATCCATAGAGAAGCTAAACATATCAGTTACTCTGTTGACTCAGCTCTGTAGGCTTCTAACTGATGCTTAAGAGTTGCAGGTCTCAGCTCATCTTCAGTTTCAGACTTGGAGCTACGCTGTAGAAAACCTCAGAAGCTGTATGTTTCATATGTCAAGTCACGTTATCATTTTAAAATCCCTAAGTTTTCTGTGCCCATTACTACTTGAAATTTTTTGGCTGGGGCCACTTGGACTTCTCTGGTAACCTGTTAGTTTTCACCTGGAATAGTTTTTGCTGCTTGTAGATCTGATCTCAGTGGTCAGAATTTATTTTGAACTTATAACAGTTGTACTTGCACCTGAAAATCATCTTCTGTGATCTCTAAAAGGACAGATTCTACATCATCTTTGCAAAAGAGAACAATATTGAAAAATTTGAAGAAGCTGATGCCTCACTGTAGAGTACCCTATACTTAGTGTGCTATAATAACATAGCAATAACTATGCARTAACTTCCATATAATGTATTGTTTATAATTAAACAGAAAGTTACAGAACTCACTCCCAATCCCACTTGATCACTCACTGCCAAGTTCTACTCTGAATCCAGCCCATGAGAGCTCCACTGAATTCAATGGGAATTCACATGTTTAAACACAAATGGACTTTATCTACTATACAAGGTGAGAAAGGAGCAGCTATCCTTCCTACTGCAGATTATCTCAAGCTAGGGCTTGCTTTGGGAGCATTAGCAGAGTAAACTACTAATAAACTGCATGAGAGAGCATCAAACCCTAAATATTAATAACCTGGATGCTAGAATGCAATGTACTTTCAGCAAGTTTGTGGACAATACAAAATTGGGATGTGCAAGTGACATTCTGGGAGGGCAGGGCTGCTATTCAGCAGGATCTCAATAGACTGGAAAAAATGGCTGACAGGAATCTCAAAGTTCAGCAAAAGCAAATGCCAAGTCTTGTGTCTGAGATGGACTAATCCCATGCTACTGTACAGCATGACACCAACTGACTAGAAAGCAATTTGGGAAAAAAAAAAAAAAAAAAAAAAAAGACTGCCTATGGACAACATCTTGAACAAGAGTCATTAGGATGCCTTTGCGACAGAGGTGGCTAACTACATCCTGGGCTGTATTACTGGGATGCAGCCAGTAGGTCATGTAAAGCATTTCTGCCCCTGTGTTTGGCATCTGTACGAACGCATCTAGAGTCCTGTGTCTAGATTTGGACTGTCCAGTACAGGAAGGTGCAGAAGCAAGTCCAGCAGAGGCCCATCAAGATAGTCAGAGGCTGCAGAAAGTAACATAAAAGGAGTACTCAAAGAAGCGAGTTTTTTTCTTTTTTTTCTTTCTCCCCCTTTTTTCTTTCCCCCCCAGCCTCAAGACAAGAGCTTCCAGCTACCTAATGGGAGAGTATTGCAAAGGCAGAGTCAGACTCCTCTTGGAGGTGCATAGTGATCGGACAAAAAGCAACAGACGCAAGCTGGAACACAGGAAATTCTGACTTGCTATAAGGAAAAGCTTTGTCTCTGTGAGGTGGGTCCAACAGTGGCACAGGTGTCCAGAGAAGCCATGGACTCTCCACCCTCGAAATATTCAAAACTTCACTGAGACGAGCCCATGAGCAACCTCACATTGCTGGTCCTGCTTTGAAGGGGGTTGGACTAGATGACCTCCAGAGGTCTCTTTCAACCTAAGTTATCCTATTTTCTTTTTTCACATGCTCATTTATATACATCAAGAACTAAGTATTTTTTCTTTTTTGTAATACAGAAATAAACTTCTGTTTATGAGTGCACAATTTTATAGCTAAAACTAAATATGGTATAGAGTACATAAGCTAATAATACAGTAGAGTTATCACACACAAACTGTAAAGAAAAGGGTATCCAAATGATTGTCATCACAACACATGGCATGTTACACTTCTCTGAAGACCATCTGACAAGCCTCAGCTGCAGGGCATTTTGCCAAGAAGTGCTTAAATTTACAAAGCACTTTGCATAGAGTTCAACACTGATGATAATTTTTTCTGTCTGATTATGCAGTTATGAGTCCTCAAAGCTATTAAGATACGCAGGCCAGCAAGAGCTGAACTACTTGTGCATACACTTTTGCATTTATTTGCACTGTGCGACATCTAGGAGATCCTGTCTTGGACAAAACCTCATTGTACTATATGCTCTACAGAGGGCAAGCCTGGCCTGGAGTGTAGAATGGTCTAATGCTGCTTCATTGGGTATCAGAAAAACTCTTCCCCATGACTGAAAATCTTCAGTTTCCACACCTGGAGATGAATGTGATTTTGGCAAACTGCTGTACTTTTGTACCTCAGGTTATTAGTACTGAACTGCTGCATGAGAAAAACATACTCAGAATACCTCACCTCAGGATGAAAAAAATTTGCATGAAGGTTAATGTTTGTATCATACCCTTGTTTCCTGAGGCCGATATGTTCCTTTTTAATCCCTCCACTTTTCTGGAAATCTGAGGCATTGCATATGCCTGGCCTGTTCCCAGAGTTATGCACCACTCTTAAGTGGAATATTCACATCATTATTTCCAAAGGCTTATCTATGCTCAGAATGAATCATCTGTAACTGAAGCAGCGTGTATTGTTTTGGTGACAATGCTGCCGGGGCACGCATCCCACAYGTCCTGGATTCATTCCTGGAAGTGGAAGCCACGGATTCTGGGAGAATTTTAAAACCGCTTTTGAACTGTTGGGCAATAAACAACCAGCATCAGTTTAAATAAAAAGTTTTAAAATACATTCGGCTGCACAAGCTAAAACTCTGGGARTTTTAAGACTTAAATCTACTTGCTGTTGATAATCTAGTTCAATTTGGTAAGCTACATCCTGCATCAGCTTAATGCATTACCTGTCCTGACCTTTCTCATGTGGAACAGAAACATGTGGATTTCCAGTACATACTGTATTTGTTCATCTGAAAATATACATCAGGTAAAATGTCTATCACACTGTTTCATTCTGGCAAAACATTCTTCACAGGTTTCTGGAATTTCTATCACGTCTCTATTCTGAGCACTAGTAACAACATGCATAATTCAGTTTTTTCATTACTTTCCCTTAAATAATCCAGTTTTTAGCTGCTTTATATTTTTGACAGARTCTAACCACACTGGCTGACACTTTGCAATAGGATAAAAATACCCCCCAAAAGAGGCTTCAGCAATTCAGCACTTTCTAAGAGAGGGCTAAGGAAAATCGTTTGTTTTCCCCATGGCGGGGTGGGGGGATCGACTATGTCTAGCATTCTGTCATTTTCTGTCAGGAGGCTGAAATTTCACATGACAGAGGGGGAGAGGAAAAGATGTACCACATGTGCAGTATGGAAACTGCCTGTGAGGCCTCGCCTTCTCTTCATAAAAGCATACCATAACTAAATAAAATATATTTAAATTCCTGTGCGGGGCAGGCTAAGCATGCGCCCTAGTAATCCTCACTCTCGCCCTCGCTCTCACCTTCCTAACGCCTGCTCTCCAAAGCATGCAGAGCACGCACACTGCTTAGCAAAATGGCCGCTCACAGCAGGGATGGGACGGGAGGCGTCTTCTTCTGGTGTTTGGGATAAAAATCAGACCAAATATATAGATACCTCTTGGAGAAGTGGGGGTGGAATAGATCCTTGGGACCCCAGGGGAGGTCAGCAAGGCCACAGGGACCCCATTTTTCTGGGGAGAAGGAGGGAGTTGCAGCAGCAAGGCAGTGTGGCTGCAGCATGCAGCAGAAAATGGCTGCCCCGGCATTAGGCCGGGGGTGGGCACTGGTTCCCTGGCAGGTCA
This sequence comes from Rhea americana, assembly GCF_003343005.1. Classification (NCBI taxonomy): domain Eukaryota; kingdom Metazoa; phylum Chordata; class Aves; order Rheiformes; family Rheidae; genus Rhea; species Rhea americana. The sequence goes on from NW_028187100.1 coordinate 3,350,800, forward strand.
ATACAGGAATAAAGGGAGGGCTAATCCCATAAAATCTCCAGGATAAATGGTCTGTGGTAGTATCTGAGCTAGGAGCTCAGGTGCACCTTTATTTTTTAGCTTGATCTAGCCTTCAGTTTTCAGCTGGGTCAGCCAAGGAAACAAGGCGAATGCAATCACGCCCTCTCCCCCAACAGCTCATGAACTTTTGGGCACTTCCAGCCCAATCTGAGCAAAGCACAGAGAGCTAAAAAAATAATGATGTTCCAACTTAATTACTGGCAACAMCAGCAGCTGGGTAGGGATACCTTCCCCCTCCCCCACTTCTCCCCAGGTAAGCACTTTGCTATTGGGAAGACAGGCAGAAACTTTTGCCTTCCCTTTGGGAGCAGCGGACTGGCAAGCATGAATCTGACTTTAAACCAGGTACAGCTAATCACTGGAAAGATGCTAATCCATTAGAGATCAGATTTCATCAGTTCTGCAACTGAGAACTTAAATAATTTATTGCAAATTATTTAAGGATATATTTTTCATGTTTTCATTCTACAAATTTAAAAAACTTTCCCGAGTATTTTATTGGATGTCAGGGTGCATCATCAGTTCCCCATGCAGTCATGGCAACTTGTTGCCTATGCAAAGCCTGTGACCCAAGGGAGGCAGAAGGGGTAGCTGCWTTCATCTGCAGTCCCTCTCTGTGCTATGCATGGGATTGAGACGGTTTGTGCTGGGTGGAGATGTCCCTGCTGGAGAAGCTTCAGATGCATGTCAGGTGGGCAATTGAAGCTCCTGAGATGTTTCCAAAAGGGCCTACAGGACCTGCTAGGTGAAGCAGCAGGACTTTGGTTTCCTCAGCTGCAGCATGCACAGTGAGGAAGATTTTTAAAACCTGTGAAAGCTCAACTCCCGCCTTTGCTGGGTGTCCTCGGGCTTTGCCCTGTTTGCAGTGCTGAGCGTACTGTCACCAAGCACGCCTCCACTCAGGAATATGACCTGGAGGCTGCTTTTCCCTGTCGTAGTTGCTCAAGAGCTGAGGTTACTCTTGATAAGGTTTGTAACCAGTGTTCTTGTCTCTCTTAGGAGCTAAATGGTTTTCTCCCTCTGCAGTCACTTGGATTAAATGGAAAAGGCAAAATGCGAGAGGAAGGAAGAGATTAGGGCAAATAGTCTGGTAAACCTGGGATTGTAATGTATGCTGAAGGGATGAGGGCAGAGAGTGGTTGTGAGTGGGATTTACTGAGTAGGCAGAGTAGGTTTGTGTTGTGCAGAGTTGCTAAAATGGGGAGCAACACGAACTGGGGTAGAGAGAGACAAAAAAAAAAGGGGGGGGGAATAGCTAGATCTAGTTGCCAGTATATAAAACAGAAGGAGAGGTACTGTGTCAGAGGGAAATGGGTGTCCCTGGTGCGAAATGAGCCTCTGGAAGGAAAGACAGAGGTGACAAGCAGCTGTAAAAGGAATTTGTTTGTCATAGGGAGCCCAAAAATGGACAAACTAGGACTAACACTCACTGTGTAAAAGAAGGAAGAAAGCAGATTAAGTGATGAGGAATTAGGAAAGAGGAAACTAAAAATGACTTGGCAAAAAAAAACACTGAATGGGAGGAGAAGAGACAGAATCAATGATTCAGAGTTTCTCAAAATGAAACAGCAGGGTCAGCTAGGTAAAGAAATTTAGACTGGAATAATGAGGGATGAAGAAGGAACTGGGGACAAAGGATCAACTTGGGATAGAGATGAGGCTTGAACAGATGGGCAGGAATAGAAACATGGAGTTGTCATGGGGGTGAGATGAGCAGTACAGTACACTTCTCCACAAACCCAAGCAGGAGCCCATGACTCCTGGATCTCCTTGTTTCTCTGCTGTCCCCTGGTCTCTGCAAAACTCACAGCAAGAGTCCCACTCATCTCAAGTATCTATGTGTTTAGGGCATGTTAACTTTCCCCCTATAATCAGTTGCTTTGTTGGCTATACTGACTGTGAATTGCTTCTAAATTCTCAAGTCCTGCTGATACCTCCGTGGGTGTCTGCCTGAAGACACACAATGGTATTTATCTTTCACTAAACTTATGCTTCTAACAGCATTAAAAGGATGTTTTTATGGCTGCAAAGTAAAGTTAGATGAAAGAGTGGAAATCAGTATCRTAGATACTTTTGTAATATTAATTAAATCACCAATATATAGGTGTTACGATAAAGTTTTGAATTGCACAACAGAGGTTACTTTTCCCCAGGCTTCTTGTCTGTGTGGATGAATCAAGCCTGTATGCTAGATAACACTTCTGCTTTGCATCAAACAAAGGATTAAAAAAAAATGACAATCTCAAATTTAAGACAGTCCAGCCCTACTCAAGATGTAGATTCAGTCTTTTCCACTGTAACAGAGTTCCCGTGATAATCTGGACAAACCCCTTTGACAAAATCTTGTACTGTGATAAGAGTACTCCATTATCTAGATGCAACATCTGAGGATCCAGATCTGAAATGCTTAACACGCCCAGCTGCCATTGAAGTCAGTGAGAACTGTGCTTTGAATATTTAGGTACTGTTAAATGCAAAATAGTAGGAGAAACAGATTCTAGACATCACAAACTAGGCACCCAAATTAATAAATACTGTTTTACTTTAACCTTGACATACGCAATTTTTTTTTCCCCAGAGAGTCAGGTAAGAATAATACCTTCTCTGCAACTCACAGGATGTTTAGAAATAAATTACATGACATTGTACTAAAGAGAACAACAGAATAAGTAGGCTCATCTTCAGAGACAGCTCAGAGTGTGCAGCATTCTGCACTCTAAGCATGAAGGATGGGCATTTGACAGGCAAGAGAAAAAAGAAATGTAGGAAGCACATCTTCTCTGTACTAAAAACACTATACTAAACACGAAATACTAAACTGCAGAGATGGATGGGGAAAAAGAAGTATGCAATCCTGTAATGTAGCATAATAATGTGAACCTGCAGTGAAGCAAATCAGGGATGTACAGGCAACATTTACTTTTGCATTTCCTGACTTTTGAGTGTTTGAGCTTGAACCTTACTGTAATGTTCTTTCAAAAGTTTTGCATGGGAGTTATTTAAATTTGTATATATTAACACAGAAACCTTGCAGTAGGTTTTTCCAAGTTATTTTGCAATTTTGTTCAGCTTCTGGTTAGAGCTCTTATTCTACATACTTCCAGTCACTTAAAAGAAATTATCCTGTTTATAATAATCATTAGTATATTTACACAATGCTTTCATTCTAAAGCATTTAATTCCAAATTTTAGATAAAAATTGCTATCCCTACTAGTGAAACTCAGGTTCCTGTAGTATGGAATATAACTGCATTTTAACAACACAGCTAAAATATAGAACTGGATTTGTAAATCCGAGAGACCCTTTCTAAATCTATTCAGTAGGTTCCTGAATAAAATCATGAAACAGTTTAAGCACACAGAGGAGGTATCTAATTAAAACTACTAGAGAAAGTTAAACAGAAGTTAACTATTCAACTTGTGACTTAGTCAAACCCCAAACAACAAATCACTTAGATGATTTGTCAATTAAATTTCATGAGAATAGCATGGGTTTTTTTTGTTTGTTTGTTTTTTGTTGCCTTCCTGGAATTTAATTCAGTAAAGGCAAAGGAAAGGATCTTATCTACTTAATTGTGGGCACCAAATCCTATGTATAGTAACTGCTTCTTTGCAGTCCCCTGGAAAGGGGGACTGTAGCTCTTGCAATGTGACAAGAACACAGCTCAAAACAGGACACCTGCTCACCTAACTTGATCTTTTTGTGACTGTTAACAGCTTTGCACTACTACAGCATACTCCAATGCTTTTCCAGGAAATAAATCTGGGATGCTTGTCTTCAAAAATATTCTTTATAAATGTTAACCAGACAAATATTTGTGGTATGTACATCCTTATGCTGTCTAGTGTAGTGATAGTGAAGATTTTCTTTTTGTTTCTGCAGATCTTTTGTTGTAGAAAAATCAAAAGACTGGCTTTTTAGTTTGCTAAGAAAGTGACATATAAAGAACAATGGGTTTGTAGTGAAATTTATGAAAAGCTTTTTATCACAGTGATTATTCACTTCGAGATACCAAGTCAAATCTTAGCCTTTTATGTAGCAGTAATAGAATGCCATTGCATAAGATTTCTTCTTGGTCTGGCATCTCAGGGCGTGAAGTGCAAGTTATTTGTTCTATTTAGTAGGTGAGGAAATACAGAGTGAAAATGAATAATGAGCCTGAACAAGACTTAAATCTTGGGAAATTTTTGTTACCCTAACCTTTTAACATTCTTATCTTTCTGAAGAGTAGACAAACAAACAAACAAATGGGAGTAACACATAGGTGAAACTACCTGGAGGCATCTGGATTTTCTCATAAGGAAACCTTTTTCATCTGGGCCATACTGTATGGGTAAATTGTTTTTGATATTATTTTATTATTTTTTCATCTATACTGCTAACGGCCACTATAAGGGATATAGTAGGAGAAGGTAGCCATTTATTAAAAAGCTGGCTCTGTAAAAGAAATACCTTCAAACTAGCATTGTCTCTAATAAAGATTTCATTAATACAATAAATGTAATACTACTTGTATTGTTTCTTATTAGAAGATTGAGTTGGTAATACCGTGATTTTTGCTAGCAAAAACATATATTATGCTTTTTATGCCTTACTTAGAGAGACTTAGGGCCAGTTACTGAAAGAATAGCCTGAGCCTAGGCAGAAATTTTTTACTGTAATAATAAAATAAGATGTTCAAAGTAGCTTAAAAACAGTTTTCTTCTGTTGACTGCAGGACCTTCACATTATAACTTTTCAAGGATTTATTAACCAATAGTGTTAGGTTAAAACTGGGGCCTGAAGACATTGCTAGGGTAATCCTACCTGAATATCTTGTTTGTGTGATATAGTATCTATCAGTTTCTGCGTAAAGGCCCAGACTTGCAAATAGAAGAATGGGAGGTAAGTGTCCAGATATCTCTAAAACCTAGGCCTGGATCTGTAATTTTTATTTGAATGCTATCATACATAATAGCAAAGCACCTTATTACAACATGGGCTTAAATGAGATTTGTAGCTGAAATAGCTTACATCCAAGTAACAGTCATATATGACATGGCTCGGTTCTCATCTGTTAGTGAGGGTAATCCAAGCGAGTGTAACCTAAGAGTAGTGTAACATCTCATTTCTTTTCAGGCATAGTAAAAGTAATGGCATTTGGCTTGCATGCCTGGACTTAAGGGCTACATTGGTGTTTTCCACCTGCAGACTTAGTCCTGACTGCACAAGAATTATGGATATGGATAACCTCAGCCACAACTAGGCACAACAATTAAGTTTCAGGAGAGACAACATTACCAATCATCTCAAAGCAAAGGTTTATTTACTAGAATATATATAAGATCTGGGCCACCAACACTATTATTATTCAAGTAATTCCCCCATTTGATCAGTACTCTAGATCAGCCAGACAGTCTGGCTACCAGTGAGCAGGGTCATAGATTCCTATCCTCAGGACTCCTTCTTGCTACAGCTCAAGCAAATTTGAAGACCTGTGCTTCTTTACTTACTCTGTGTACTGGACACCTGTGATGGTCCCCTTTAGCTCTCCACTTGCTGATCTATTGATTGTGTTTTTAAGCTTGTTAAATATATGCCTAGGTAATAATAAGCAGCCATTGAATTACAAAACCCAAGCCAAGGAAAAGAAAAACTCTTTCTTTAATACTCCATCTGTTATGTTCTAAGAGATCAAAGTAACACCTCTACCTCCTTCCCATTTAATATAGATCTAATTTCTGCAAATATTTTCACAAATATTTTCAACATCAGATATCTGACAGACAAGAAAGACTTTTATGCCAATTTAGCCATCAAGTTCTTAAAATAATATACCTATGATTTACTTTTTTCTGACCTAGGCCTAATTCTCCTTTGCACCAAGCAGCAGCTTGTTTTTTGAGCAAAATCTGAGTATCTGCAACTTGCTGTCTAGCTTTCTTTCTGATCCGTTTTCATAGTATCAAGCTTGATTTAAATCCATTCTTTCAAGTCTCACTCATTTTTTATTTCCTATTACCCCTTTTCTCTTCTCTCTCTTTTAGTGCTTTCAGGCTTCTTTTTCTGTTTTCCTTAATTTTTTCCCTTTACTTTTCTACCTCTAGCTCTCCTTAGAAATAGTTTTTCTTCTTTTCACACTGTTCCACACATTGATGCTATTCAGAACAGATAAGGGCCTTGTGATAGAGCTCTTTGTTTTTGTCAGAAAGGTGCAAAAGACCATCTAATTAATCAAAGSACATTCCAGTCAGTGGCACTCCCCATTTTTTTCCAAGAAAGCTTATATACAGCCTCTGTTATAAACAGTTCCAAATAAATTCAAGGTCAAACAGATGGCAGCTAACAGAGCTAAAGTCATATTTCCCCCATAGCTTATACTTTTATATATAAATATTTCTACGTATGATTATACTGAAATGATTACACGTTCAGTGGTGCTAATGCTACTGAAAATAGATTCTATTAACTGATTATTCAGGGGAAAAAATAAGGTAAATAGAAGATAATAAGTTGTTTTTGAAGCTAAAAAGGAGCATGCTTATGCAATTAGATTCTGGCATTTTGTCCTGTATTCAGTGAAAAGGTCTCCTATCTGTTTTTAAAGCTTATTACTGTTACAGCTTGTACAACTACTAGAAACAGGTCTCCAAAAATTTTCCCAAGAAGCTGTAGCTTATCATCTCTCTCCATCTCATGGAAAGTATAGGACAGCAGCAACAAACTGTGCATTGAAGACTACTGACTATGATTCAGCTGGTTTGAGAAAGGTAGATGCAAGGTAATTCAGAACTTGCATATAGTTATGCTTTGTTAAGTAAAAGTTGACTGTAGAGAGATGTTGCATCTGCCACTGAAGATGTGCTTTTCACTAGGCAACATTAGAAATAAACTCTAATGTGCACTGGCAGTTACACACTGAATTATTTTACAATCATAAATCGTGTCAATATGCATTATGCTTATATGCATACAGTCCTGGAAATACAAATTCAAAGGCTGTTCTTGAAAATTCTTCTCTATATTTAATCATAGTTAAACTGTAAGTTAACTGACACTGGCTTTTGAAATTATAGTTTGAATTACTGATAGTATCTTAGTTCTTCAAAGCATTGTGTAAACTGTTCTGTTTACAAAGATGACACACTATTAAGATCCAGTTAGCTCCAAGGTAGAAAAAGAAATCGGRGATAACCAACAACTCCACTGTGCATATAGAAGGAATTTTATTTCAAGCAACAAGGGCAAACTGGCTTCCTGTTATGAAAGAACTTAAAATGCAAGTTAGTTGGTGTCTTAAAGATACTTTTTCAACAAGCTCAGTAAATTTTCATTAAGATTTTTACTTGTGTTCTTTCAAACCAACAGGTTTTGGCATAATGTAAACTAGGATTCACTTTGTTATTACTTACTAAAAAGAAAGATGACAAAAGTAAATCAACATTACATCTCAGTGCACAAAAATACAGCTGAATAATCAGACCTATGGCCTCCTCCAGCCAAAAATAACCAGCTGCATTGCTTATCCTGATTACATCATTTTGGGCAATATTTCCAAAGTCAGCAAGAAATCCCAAAATAAGCAATACAATTGAGATCTTGTTTAGTACACTTAGATAAACATGTGAATTTACTAAAAAATGAGAGATAAATCCTAGACTGAATCAGATGGTTAACTTCTGTAGTTACTTAATTGAAACTACATGTTCTACTTCTGAATTCCTGATTTGTAGCAACATTAATCACCTTTCTTTGTTGCTTCTTGAAAGAAACTTTTTTGTATTTCAAAAATTACACATTTCAATACACTTCATTCTCTTCTCATTGTGACCCTTGCTACTGAACCTTGTATTAGTTTTCTTGTAATACTGTTGTAGTTGTTTCTGCAATATATTTATATTGAATAAATACTAATGAAATATAATGAAAAATAATACAGGCTCTTGCTCTAGATTGGGTAAACTAAAAGTCTCCTTTAGATAATATTTTATATGTCTACTTTTGGGATGTATTTCATTGTCTTTAATGACTTTTCAAACCCTTTCACATAGGAATCTAGCACTTGTGTCATTTATTATTGTTATTACTGTTACTATTTTAAATAATAGAGTAATGGTAGTCTAAGGATATAAAGGGGCAAGATTTACAGGCAGAAGTAATGACATTTATCAGATGAATTGRTACAGTCATATCTAGGAAATATTACGCATACAGTTCACCAGGATGCAATGTCCTTATGCAAATCAAAAGTTAGTAAAGTTAGTGGCCTAATCAACTATTCTTCCATAAAGTATCTCAGAATATGGAATAAAACCAGTGGTTTTATGTTTCATCAGTAAAACTGGCCATCTTTAACAAAAATCTTTCTAAAATTATCCCAGAATGTCAATGTAACTCTGACATTGATTACATTGTTTTGTTGCAAACAAAGGAGACTATTCAAACAGTATCATATATGCATAAAAAGACCTCTGAATTCTGGTTGTGTCCCCAAACACTACAAGAATGACTGACTATAGGAAAAAGTATGATCTCTTAAGTCTTATACTTGGGAAGTGCCAATAAATACTTCCAGCCTTCAAGAATCTGTAAACTGATACCATAAGTAATTTTGAAAACTCTAGTTAAAATGGAAAATGACATATTTTCAGTATAGTTTAGCTACTGGAATTTGTGGGCACAGTTCTGCACTGGTAACTACCTCTAGGCATGATTTGCAGTCATTACACATCTGGCTACCTGATTTTCTTGCACAGCTGGGTCTTTCCATGAGGTGATCTAATTAAATCCACAGAGCTGCAAATAAAGCTGGGCACTGCTGTTAGAAAATACAGTGGAACAGAGCTACATATTGTTAATTGTGCCAGATTAAGCCATGCTGAAGGAACTTTGAGTTTTTAGGGTGCAGCTTTAAGACATTAAAAAAGAATCTGAAGAGAACTTTTGTCTATTGCCTTTCAAATGTGAYGTTAAATAAAGCAACCTGTTAACTGACCAGATGAATCACACTAAGTTGTTTTTGCTATCACTGCATATAACATATGCCACCTGATGTTAACACTTCACAATATTATTTAATTAYGCCTAAGTCAACACAGACAATCAAGCCTTGAATTGAGGGTAATTCTACAATGCCTTTTTGTTCTTAGTTTTATTGCTCTTTTCCTTTCTCATCATCCTAATATGTTTCATAATATTAATCCCACTAATCTTCAAGTTTAAGTCCTTTTCTTCCTTAACTGATGATTAATTGATCTCTTCTTCTTTTTTTTCATACAATCTTGTTGACTGCTAATTTACACTTTTTGCCTGTAGACAATTTCAAGTATTTTTAGAGGTGGGCAAATGTTACTCATCTCAATTTCATAAATCAAAGCATAGGTATGTTTAACATTCACTTACATCATCACAGAATACAGATCTGCTGAACTGTTGCCTTTCAGCTACTGGACCTGTTTGATTAAARTGGTTAACATTTTCATTTAACTGAAAATTTGTTCTCTTGCTTTGGCAATACCTAGGGTATATATAGTAATGAGGAGGAGGGAAAAATGACGATAAAATTAAGTACAGAAGATAAGTGTCTCCCCTTGAATAAATTCCAATGCTGACCCAGCTCCTCAGGCTGCGCCGTGCCGCGGGAAGGCTGGGGGTGGAGGGCGGTACCGTCCTCCGGCGGAACCTTAGTCTCGTGGCGGCTGTTTCCCAGCCGCGCGGGAAGACTTTGGGTAGGGGAGGCGTCGCCAGCAACGGTCGCTTGAGGGGAGCCGCGTGCCCCTGGCCCCGCCCTGGCGGCGTTAGGCCGCTGCCGGGCGATGACGGCGCTGGAGCTTGGCCCGGTCCCGGTAGGTGGGGGCGCCGGGCACGGGTGGTGGTGGTGGTGGGACAGCACAGGAAGGGCCCCCTTCCGGGCCCGGCAGCTGGCCTGATGGTGCTTCTGAGGGGGAGGAAGGGGGCTGCTACGCTCAATCGCCGCTCAAGGTGTCTTTAATCACAGCCTTCCCCTTAATGATTTGTGCTTTCAGACCGCAGATCCGGCTGTGGTGGCCGCGCTGCAGAGCAGAGCAGAGCGGCGCAGGGCCTCCGTAGCGCCTTGCRCCGTTGGGAGTAAGGGCTCGGTGCTGCTGGAGCTGGCCGGAGGTAGCTTTGCCCAGGAGAGCGGCTCCGTTTTGCTCATGGCTGAGTGAAGAGAAGTGCTGTCGCACAAGTGGAGGTTGGTGTCACCGTGAAGGTTAATGGCATGCCTAATTACTGCGCTAAATAACCGCGGGTCCACTTAGTGGACGGAGAAAGGAAGTGTCACTTAATAGAAGTCTGTGTCCTGCTTAGCCTGGTGCTCTTGTTTTTATTCCAGAGCAAATTAGCATGAAGGGGGGAAGAAACTTTTTCAAGAGATTTCATTTCTTTTGAAAATACTAAGTTTCATATATTAAACTGCTTGAAAAACCACTTGATTGGCTTGTGCCCATCAAACTTTTGACCTGAMATTTCAGGCTTTTTTTAAAAAATGCCTTTTTCATGAATAGATACTTAAAGTTATCTTCTTGAACAGGAAGAAAGTATAAAGGTGTACTGGTGAGCCCTCCCAGTATTTGGAAAACAGACGAAGTTCCAATTCAGTGTTTTCAGGCATATCTGGATTTTAGTGGGATCTGATCTTCTGACTACCATGAGGGGAAGATTGTTTAAATGTGCTAACTTTTGATTAAAATATAATAAATTGATTAAAATATAATTTATAATTTATAATTTTTTTTAAGGAAACCACTGGTGAATCTTAATGCCCAKGTTCTCTGCTTTGGTAGGTATGCTCATTGAAAGAAGTGTTTATTACGTCTGATTGGATAATGTTCTGTTTACAGTTTTTACACTATCTACAGTAACTATTTACAGTTAATAGCTAGAGCAGACATAGGCATGGAGAAATTTTAAGTTTGCCGTTGGCATCCATTTAGCTAATACAGTATGGGGTAGTTGCTGCCACTTACTCACACAGCTTTGGCTTCCCAGAAAGCGACTTAGAGCATTATAGAGATAATAAGGTCTAAAGTGTTGGTACTGACAGCATCCTGTGGTGAGATGCTTATTTTATTAATTTTGGCAAGTTACTAATGTATTAAACAATTACTGAAGTGTTTAGCTTTCTTGAGGATTGTTTCCCAAATATATCAAGGATGGGCTTATGATGTAATACAGTATTTTTCAGAATAAACAAGTTACAGTTATGTCATGTGTTGCTGTTGCATTATGAACTCTCAGTTTTTCTGTATGTAAAGAAATCTTGTTCTCTAGATACTTGGATGTTTTGCTCTTAATAAGTTACTGTTCTGAATTTTGAATATGCTAACATTCTTTGGATGCTGGTATTTTTATAGGATATAGTCAAAGAAGGAAGAGAGCATGAACAAAGTAAATATTATATATATAAAAAAAAGACTTTGCACTTGAAAAGACATTTTGGGTGCATTTGCAGATCAGGTCTTTGTGCATTTTATCAGATGTGTCTCTCTAACATTTTTTTTTTGTTTTTTCCAAATATTTTCCAGATTTAGGCCCGTTGCTTCCAAATTAGCTTTCAGCATGTGAACCTGAGAGCTGGCAAGAAGCCTTATAAGGCACAGGGTCTGGCAGAATGTTTATTTGGAGGATTAGGGTCTGCAGTCTTCACAACCACAAACTCAGATATGTTTCAAAGCCAGATAAAAAACACATCCTTATAAAAAAAAACAGATGTTTTTCTCTTACAAGAATGTAGATGATTTTGACCTCTTTAACAATAAGTAGGAGAGAATCAGCTATAGTCACGCAAACTTGCTGGTACAGCAGGGTCCTGTAGTACTCTTCTACAAAACTTTGATTTCTATGATTTTCCAATGTGTAATCCTTTTTGCTTTTTGTTCTTTCTTTGGTGCATACTGTCTAAAAAGTACAGCTTTCTGCTTCATAGGTTGAAATATGCTGAAATTGTGAGAAAGATGAATGAATTCATGACATTCTTTTGTTTCAATTTTGGAGATTTACAGGGCTAGCTGTTCGCAAATCATAATGATGTATAAATGTTATGAAAGTAAGATTTCAAAAAAAAATACAAACTCGGAAAAGATGTCTTACAATTCTCGGACACAGATCTCAATGGGATTAGGTGTCATTTCAAGTAGCAATATAGTTGCTAAGTTTTTATTGAAAATGACTTTCTGACAAATCATCTTTTATATGATCAGTGAAATAACTMGCTAGCTAGCAGAGATTTCTTGTAGCCTCATGGCTGCAGAAGTCTGATTTCCACAAACTTAGTTGAACCAACTGATTATACAGCTATGTGGGTTCAGTGGTCTTGATTAATATGAGTAGAAATGTTCGATAGGATATGATACGAAGACATGAATATTTCATCATTGCTCTTTAGGGGGAGTAATGGTTTTTTGATAATGGAACACTTACCTACTGTAAGCAATTTTCAAGGAACGAATTAATTTAACCAAAATGAATTAGCATCTTTAGGAGTATGATAATTTTGTCTTGAGTTCAGACACAGGTGTTTTTCAGCTGTGAATAGCCGTATCTCCACTAGCTGCAAAATGGCAGTTGAGTGAACTAAATGGAGCTCTGCTTGTTGACATGCTCATAATTTGTCTTTCTCATTTCTATTAGCATGTTGCTTAACATGTGAAATATGAGATACAAATTCTTGTTTTTAAAATATGAAATAAGAATAAATTGAAAATGCTGACAGCAAAAATATATCTGTTTTTATTTTGGGTCTCTTTTTTAAGGTAGATGACCATCCTTATTTTGCTTAGAGCTCAGAGATGGATTCATCAGAAAGATCAACAATTAGAAGTGAACAAAAATCCAGGTAACTAATGTTGTGAAGGTTATTTTATAAACTTGTTTGTTAATGGAAGTTTGAAAAAATAATTGAAATATGTTATTGAAAATTGGAAGTGAGAATGGCATCATGCTTGAAAACTTGAAAGARTCCTTTGAAACTGTTTTTTGTCAGTGACCATGTGCTTCATACTCAATTGAACTGTTTGTGAGAAATAAATAATATACTTGCCTAGAGGAAGCAATTTGTGCTGAATGTAGCAGGAAGGCATGGGGGATTATCTGTGAAATTTTTTTTGTAGGTATTAGCAAATTTATCTACGTGTTTCTTAATTGCTGTGTCTGAAGCCATTTCAAGTTAAACATTTCAATTTTTGCTAAATAATTTCAGGATATTTTGAAACAAGAGATTTAAAACATTCACGTTGCTGGATTAGCAGGAGTTAACATTTGGTAATTTTTAAATTTAAGCAAATTCTAAGGTTCTCTGTAGTAAAAACATGGTTTGAATGTATTTTTCACTTCCTATCCTATAGGAAGAATAAATAGGAATAAAAGATGTTATTTTTTCTAAATAAATAAAAGTTTGATTCTTTGAAATATTGCAGATATTCCCTTTGAAATAGTTCTTACTTTCTAGCATGTGCATATTTAGTAGATCATGGGGCAGTCCTTGGTACAAGGATGTAATGCTTTTTTAAAAAAAATGTTAAGTTGAAATAGTTGTTGGATAGCTGAGTAGACTGATAACTAGTGATTATCAATTTGGTTCTACTTAAAGATACTGATTTAAAGTCGTTGCCATCTTATAGCTATTTAAATTAGTTGTATGCACATAAATCTGTTGTCCATTTTAGATAAGTAAACTGTTCTGTTTTTTCTTTTCATTTTCGGGAATGTTCTGAACTGCTGCTAATGCTATAATTCTTCTGTATAGAAATGGAAGACCCAATTCCTTTGGCTCTTTAGTTTTGAACAAGCATTAATAGTTCATACAGACTACTTGTGTCAGGCATGAGATCTTCAKATAAGATAGAAGCACTGTAGAAAATAAAGATCTTTCTTTTGTTTTTAAGAAAATTCTTAAAAAGTCTAATAAGAAGGCAGCCTCGAGACCTTCTTCTGGTAATTGGAACTGGAGTAAGTGCTGCAGTAGCACCAGGAATCCCAGCACTGTGCTCCTGGAGGAGCTGCATTGAGGCTGTCATTGAAGCAGCTGAACAGCTGGAGGTGCTTCATCCAGGGGATGTTGCTGAGTTTCGTAAAAAAGTGATCAAAGATAGAGACCTGCTTGTAGTTGCACATGATCTCATCAGGAAAATGTCACCAGTGAGTATATATGTAGCTTATATCAACTTCTAAAATTATTATATCTTGTTATCGACCAAAATTCTCGTCATCTTTCTGAAACTGGAATTTTTGCTGGGATGGTAGTCTAATCATGGTGCATTTTGGCAGAAAAATCCTTGTTTTTGATGTAGGTAAGCACAGTTGACTTTTAAACACTTTTACCAGTGGGATGGTTGTTATTGTAGGATAGAATAGCCCTTTAGAAGATAGAGAAATCAGGATGTTAATTTATAAGATGTGTTATATATTTTTTTTTTAAAAAAAGTTATTTTATTAAACATTTGAAATAGCAAGCCGTACTTACTCTAGCAGTCTGGTCTGACACTGTTGACTAGTGACATCAGGACTCAATTGAATTTTGTCAGGATTAAAATGTAGGGTGATTACTTATCTTTATAAGTAAATTCTGCACATTAAGATAAAATAAAGGGTATATATGCCTATATAAATATAGGTAAAAGATATATCTTACCTTTTCGTATACTGCCAAACTTAGAAGTACTGTCTCTGTATTACTGCTGCAGAAGTGATGATTATTTACTCAATGTATGATTTCTAGTCTAGCTGAAAAGTGTTGGAAAAGATTATACTTTGTCATAATTAACACAGGCAAGAGTCTTGACTGTTAAAAGATTCTCAGCAATATTGCCCTGAACTGAAAGAGGAATTTTTAGCTCTGATGGCTCAAACTAGAGATATCTTGAAAACAGTAGTAGACTACGACCCTACTGATAGCCCTAGATCACACAAACTTACTGCTGCTGCAACTTATACTTCATTGAAGTCCATATGTGCTCAGTCTCCTAACCATTGACTTTTAGGTCCCAGAGGTTTTCAGATTGTATTAATAGTTTTGCCAGGTCTTCTAGTTGAAATAATTAYAGTAATGTACATACTGCTAAGCTGTAGGATGTGTTCAGCATTTTGAAATACATAAGTTTTCTGTACAGAAGAAGTACGATAACTGAGTCCTTTTGGGAGGAGTCTGCATGTGTATTGTTAGGTTTTGCAGCACATAAAAAGATGAAGAAACTTTTTTTTTTCTTTTTTAATCCATTGGAGAGCAAAAGAAGAAAAAAAATCTCTAGTAGTAATATTCCRGTCTCTGAAATTAGGAAGTGACAATGTTAGCATGCTAACTACTTTAAAAACAAGAGAAGTGTATTGGGAGAAGTGGTGTTTCCGTGTGGTTATGCTAGCAATAATACTTGGCTTGTAAACAAGTTTCTGGTATGTGTAAAACAGTTTGATGACTAGGAAGCTTGTACATTTTTTTAGAATTGTTATGTGTTCTGTCTATTTCAGCAGATACACAGGGTAAATGCAGCCTCTACTTTTAGATAAGTGCACCTCAGTGTTTCTATAGAAGTGACGGAGTGAGGGGCCGATTTTTATGTAGCAARATACTGCAGAGATTTGCTTCGTTGTACCCGTTCTGCAAACTTTTTTCAGAGAACTAGACGATAGTATTTTGAGCTATAATTGAAGGCAAGAGCACTTGAATAATTTGAAATTAAATGTTGATATTTCTATGTATTCAGCCTTCTATGTTTTATATACTACCTGAGCTCTCAAAAACTTACACAATTCTCCTTTAAAAGAAAAGCTTTGGCATTAAATAGGCAAATGCTGTGGGTTTCCAATTGAAGGCAATTATAATGGTGCGCATGATATTTATGAAGTGTTTATCTCTTTTCATTCTTCAGCGTACTGGTGATACCAAGCCCAACTTCTTCCAGGATTGCTTAATGGAGGTGTTTGATAACTTAGAGCAACATATTCAGAATCCTGTTGTTCTGCAGTCAATTCTAAGACTAATGGAGAGAGGCACAATGGTCCTGACTACAAACTATGATAATTTACTTGAAATATTTGGTCAGCAACAGAGTAAACCTATGGAATCTTTAGACTTGAAAGATAAGGATAAGGTATGATGAGAGTAGTAAAAATGTTCACACTTCTCATAAGAGAATGCAGTTCTTATACTTCACTGGAAGATTTTGGTATTTAAAGAAAACTGTCAAAACTTCTTACTTTGTAAAGCTTGCCTATAAAGAAAGTAACAGCAGATAGATGATATCTTGGTGTCTCTTTGTTCTGAACTATCTGATACAGTTTATCAAAGATCACAGTAACACATTTATTAACTATCCCCCCTGCTGCCCTGGGAAAGAGAGAAACAATTTCATCCACTTAAATGAGGTAATTGTTACAATCACAAATACGATTTCACCTAGCAGGTAATTTAATTAATTTGTCTGTTCATATCTTTTCTGTCAGTTTTGCTAGAACTTGCTTCTTGCTTGAATGCTTGTTTAGACCAAAAATCTCAAAATACCTTCAATATCAACAATCACTTCTTGTATAATTTATTTTAATTATTATAATAAAGTAGTAATTATAACTATATCTTGCTGCAGAAAAGTTTGAGAAGTAACTTTTGCTTTAGGTGGTTTTATATGTTAGGGCACCTGTATATTTTTGCAGTATTTCAATAGTATAGCATAATGAAATATGCATGGCTTTCTTTAGGTTCTTCAGTGGGCGAGAGGCTGTATAAAATATGGAGTTCTGCATATTCATGGCTTGTATACAGATCCTTGTGGAATGGTCCTAGATCCTTCAGGATATAAAGATGTTACTCAAGATCCTGAAGTAATGGTTTGTGWGATCTTTATCTTTTTTTTATTTATTTTTTATTTTTTTAATGCTTTGCCAAACTGTTTTGTTTTAGTCACTGCATATGTATTACTTTAGGCTAAGGTCTTGTCAGATCGTGTAGATTAAATAACTGAGACTCAGATAAGTAGCAGTACTATTCCGGAAGCCAGCTATGTTGCTGGGGCAGTGTATGTCCTTGTAAACTGCTTCTTGGTAAGTCACAATCAAAATCCCCAGTTGTATGTCATAGTTTTGAAGTTCTTTGTATTTAACTCAAGAATATTGGCCACAACACTGCATTTGAAGTTCAGTGTGGATTAAAAATGTGTATCCAAATTCTGTCAGCAGTTCAGTGTGTTAGTTAACTGATGCTAGTACAAGAGTTCTTCACCACCTGATTTTTTTGGATGTCTTTTTTTGAAAGGCATAAGTTGTTACAAACGCTGRATCCTGGACTTAACATCATATCTTAGGTATTTTGAAAAGTCAAACATTTGGTGAAGAATATTAATTTTCCGTATTTACATATCAACCCAACAGGAGTGTACTGTTCTGTCATTATTACTCTTTCAATGTAAAATGCCCTTACTGGAAAAATTTACATATTTACTTAATTTTGGATTGTGAGTGATCTTTTTTTTTTTTTTTTTTTTTTTTTTCAGTATGTGTGTATTTGTGGAATCATTACTCATGATGTATCAGTTTGTCCTGATTCTAACAAATTCTTAATTAATTTTAATATTGGTGGTTGCTCTGTTCTTTTTTAAGAAGCCAGACATATTTCAAAAGTTGCCAATTTTGCCTTTTGTTTACTTAAGTAAATAAGGTTTATGTTATTCTCTTGTGTGTTAAATTTCTTAACAGGAAGTTCTTCAAAATCTGTATCGAACGAAATCATTTCTATTTTTGGGCTGTGGAGAGACTCTGCGTGATCAGATATTCCAAGCTCTTTTTCTTTATACGGTAAAGAATAAGGTGGATTTAGGACATTATATGTTGGTGCTTAAAGAAAATGAAGACCACTTTTTTAAGCTCCAAGCAGATATGCTTCTGCATGGAATAAAAGTAGTGTCTTATGGGGACAGCTTTAACCAATTTCCAGAGTATGTACAAGACCTGACTGCTCAAATCTGCAAGCAGAGAAGCCCAGGTAATGTATTCTCTTTTAATTGGAAAATTTTGATTGTTCAAATATGGAACCCTGATAGTATATAATCAGAAGTTGGCCTGAGGTGTTTACCTTGTGTATGTAGCTAATGGTAGGCCTGTGCAAGATCTCTACTTATGAATGGCATGCAGAGTTGCAACACATGACAAAACTGCAACAGATTTTTTTTCTTTAGAGTCTTGAATTCTTGTGAATTTAACCTTTAATTCTGAATTCATCTTTTTATTGTTAGTATTTGGTTACTTTTATTTATGTTTACTTTTATTTATGTGTATTTTTTTGTCTAGACTAACCCATTCATTACCCACTATCACATTATGTAAAATACCAGTAAGAGGCTGGAAGAACTGAAGGAATTAACTCACAGGATCATCTGAGTAAACCAAAATATTTGTGGCATGATTAAGCATAGAGTGGGAGAACGAAAACTGAAAATCTTAAAGGATGTAAACATACATCCAGTAGCTTACATAAGACTAATTGGGGATAAAAATTGAGTGGATAAAATAGAAGAGGTTGTGGAATAATCTGTYGTTTGTGAGAGTAAATGCCATTCTCTACAGGACAGTTCATATTAGAATGGGAAATAACTTGGTATCTATGCTGTAGGTAACAATTCTGCCCTGAGAGGGAACTAAATTGTACCTACTAGATCTCTCTGCTCACTTTTTTTTTTTCTTGCATCCTGTGATAACTCAAAAAACCTCTAAGGAGTAACAGTAAAGAGTTTTTATACAAAGAACAGGGAAAAATGGCAACTGGGTGTTGAAATAGGGGAGGGAGATTTCTTTAATGCTCTCCCATCAAGGACAGTTCTACTGAGGGCAATCCAGAGAGTTGAGGAAAATAAAGAGAAAATTACCTTGGGAAGAGTATTATTTCCCAGCACTTTTTGATCAACAATGCCAGTGGAATTGTTTTGACTATAAGTACCTGAAGGGAGGGTGTCAAGGGAACGGGGACAAACTCTTTTCAGTTGTCCCATGTGACAGGACAAGAGGGAAATGGGCAAAAACTGAACCGCAGGAAGTTCCGCCTGAATGTGAGGGGGAATTTCTTCACTGTGARAGTGACAGAGCMCTGGACCCGGTTGCCCAGAGAGGTTGTGGAGTCTCCTTCTCTGGAGATCTTCAAGGCCCRCCTGGATGCAACCCTGTCTAACATGCTCTAGGTGACCCTGCTTGAGCAGGGGGGTTGGACTAAATGATCTCCAGAGGTCCCTTCCAACTTTACCGATTCTATGACTAAAATTCTTCCAAAGTGGTGCATAGGAGGAACTTTCTTCTTGCCCTCCCACAAAAGATTGCAGGTAAGTGCCTGAATTATGTAATGATTTCCGTAAGTGGATTAAACATTTAGGTTGCAGAATGTTTGTATAGATGTATAATATTCCTAAAAGTATGTTGGAGTGCAATACCRGACATTGATACAGTCAACCTCAGCCTGCTAGCTGTAGGCTATAGGCTGTACTGCTGTTGATTTACACACTATCTAAAACCTATTGGAGTATCCGTTTTACTGCAGAGCAGCCACTGATCTCAAAACAGCATGGAAGATGTATTTAATTAACCTCTAAATACAAAATAAAAAGAGATATTAATGCTGGAAATTACTTCATCATGCTGCAGTGCTGCCAACATACAGAGTCACCCTTCTTCATTCAATGGGATTACTAACTGGCATAATACTTGCARGAGGAGGGATCTTATTCTGAATTCAAAATTTTGATCTCATTTGAAAGTCAAGAGCTCCAGTAAAACTGGATGGCTACCATTTAGGTTACCCAGCTGCTGGGTTTCACTCTTTTGTGTTTCCTTATTGTTTTGTAAAAGCAAACGTCTCTGGACTTTCCTGTGAAGAATATTTTACTTTAATCCTTGTTTTGCTTCCTGCTAACAAACTTTCAGTGATTTCTAACTATATGTAAAAATATTTTTTTTTCAAGCTAGAGCTTATTTACAAACTAATGAGGTTATAAGGTAGCATTTTGAATTTAAGCTTCATGTGTCTCAGTTGTTCTTAGTAGACTTCAGAAAATTTTATTTTTCAGATTCCTTAAGACAGTGTTAATGCACTGTCCTTTCCTTTTTGACAGTGCAATGCTACGCCTCTTGTCTGTTAAATACAATACCAGAGTGTATTGCCTGGGCCTTCTTGAAAGTAACCTGAATGCTGAATTTCTGGATAGCATGTTGCACTAATTTGCTTGCATTCTTGCACAGACTTGATCATTTTACTAGGCTTAGTGTTAGAAAAAACTCTTTCAAAAAAAAATAGCACAAGAAATTTGTCAAAACGGTTATTTGAAAGAAGTGCAACCTTGCCACTCTGGGAGTTTTCAGAAGGTATAATCTAACTCTTGGATGCTAATTCTGTTCCTGTTTCACCCTCTCTAGATGCTGACCAAGTGGACAGCACAACACTGTTGGGTAAACCACATTCTTATTTTCTTATTTCTAGCAGGGATGTAAAAATAGTCTTTTATAGAGTAATTAAGTGATTATTATGCAGAGCCCTGATTTGGCTGTGAAAATACGCTTAGATTCTTTATTTACTCTCTCATGTCTTTCTATATGTTAATAGATAACTGGGGACTTTCAGCTGTCAGTAAAAAACGACATAATGGAAGAGTTCCAGCATGCGTATGAAAAATGATTTGTGCTGACAGGTTAATCTAAACTAAGAACTCATGGACACGTACATGGCTATTTAGAATGTTTTTCCTTAAGAGAGCGTAGAAGAATGAATCCCAAACTTAAGCACGTAGTACTGAGGATGAATTTTTTGTAAAGCATTGCTCAGTTGTCTTTGTGATACTTGCTAAATTAGCGTAACTTCATTTAGAAGAAACACGTCAAAAAATGTACTGCTAAGATCTTTGTGCTGCTGCTCTAAATAATACCAAGATTATTATGGAGAAAAATTGTGTGAAACAACCTTCTTTCGTTATTGTAGAAAATGCTTTTTTGTTTCTTTCAARCAATGAAAAAATATGAAAGGACTGAGACTTATGGGCAGATGTAAATTCAGAAATTACTTTTGTACTTCCAGTTAGATTCTAAGCTTCTGTCTCTTTCAGATGAGTTTGTAATCCCCTTTTTTTCAGTAAAGTACAGTTGGGTATCACTGAAGAACAAGAAATCACACTTTTAAGCACAACTTGGTCCACTTCCACTTAACATAGAACTCCTTTACTAACTTATCCAGTAATACCTTCTGTAAAAGTAGGCATAGCATCTATTTTACTTGTACTCTGGAATATGTAAAAACTAAAAATTAGAATGATTCCTTAGCACAGATTTGCAAAATACTCYCCCGTCCCCCGAGTCTGGAATTTTAGGTGATAGACTATAAAAATGAATGCAAAGGAAATACCTTTAAAATCAGGATGTCCATCTTTGCTGTTTCTATTTCAATATTAGTTCATACTAGGAATTCTGTTCTCTGAATAAAGGACCCAGATTTTTTTAAAGAAATCTCTCTCTTGTGAACTTAACAGGCAGTATCACATGAAAGTAAAAATATTTTTCTTCTAGTTTTCTTCAAAAGGCAGCTGTATAATGAACTATTTCCTGTTTCTTATGTTAGTCCTAGAGCTCAGTGTTACCAAGTTTGAGGTCACTGACCTGAGGGTACAGACTTTCAGTAGGCAGTTAGTGTAATAAATCAGAATCCAAGTAAAAGAATCTCAGTGCACCGTGATTGTTTATTTTTGTATTGGATGCTTGTAATAAAAAGTACACAAAATACACGTGGAAGAAATATTTTAATGTTGCTACATACAACTATTTTTCTTCTCTCTCCACAGGAAYTTCATGTGTGGACTGTGCTAAAAGGAAGTTAGGAGAAAATGGCATTGATCCTCCTAAGAGAATCAAGCAGTGAGATAATGGTATACCCACTATTCAATGAAAAAGCAAAAACTTCTTGAAAGCAAATGTTTTATATGAGCGTGGAAAGTTTYGAGCTATTTCCATGTCAAAGTGGATTTAAAATTGCTTATCTTAGCATTTTCTTTTCTAAGGATGTAAATGGGGAATGCATGTCAAGTTTGAGAGGCACACTGGTTATTCTCCATGCAGTTCCAAACTACTCTGTGTAGTACTAAAGCTGTATGTGCTGGGTCATTTAGAAGCAGATGCAAGTTTTATCTGGCTGTGCTTGTTCAAGCCCACTGGAGGTCTTGAGACTGTTGAAATTTAACACTGAGCTTGTATCAAGGTTTGAGTAGAGTGCTGTGAAGTCACAACACAGATACTTGAATCTGCCTAAAAAATGACTGTTGGTATACCTGAAATTATCTGTTAGTGGCCTTTAAAACGAGTTTTTTTCTAGTTCATCAGCTGAATCTCTGCTGTACTGCATTTAGGCAGCTGAAAGAAGCTGAAATCTTCAGGGGTCTGTCAGCACAAGCTGTTTGCAAGATTCAGATCTAGAACTGCAGGCTGTTAGGAATTGCTTTTCTATGTTTATAGAGCCCACATCACAATAACATGCTTGTCTTTATGCTTGTAGCAAGAGTACTCATTTTCATGTTTGTTTTTAAACATGAGATCACATGGTGGAGAAAAGGATATAATAGAAGAATACCAACAAAGACAGACATACAGTATATGCATTGGGACTTACTGACCTATTTGCTGTGTATTTGTATGAAAATATCCTAGTGTTTGAACTGCAGAATATGCTGTCAAAATCCGAGAGAGCAGATACAGAATAGCTTTAATACAGCAGAATTAGGTTAGTATCTCATTATGTATCTGTATACAGTGTTCAAGTTTGACTTTAGTGGAACTGCTCAAATGGTTAGTTAGGCACTCTTAAGTATCTCTCCAAGGTAGTTACATCACCTAGCATTGAGCTGTCTCAGCACTACCCTACCAGACTTGCTTCAGTTACTAACACCAACACCTGAGATCCTCTGAAATCTCTCACCATAGTGTCCACAGGAGAGCATGTCCAGGGCCCTTCTTGTTCTGATGCTGGCATGTTTTTATCTGGAGGTTGTGGAGGCTGCCCTGGTCAGGTTTCTCTTAGGTCCATCTCTTATGGACTTGACCTGGGAACACACTGATTAAAAGAGGTTTTGCATGGAGGATGAGCTAGAGCTGTCAGATGACCTTTCTGTCAGACTTGTAGCTGCTATGCTAACTCTTCACTCTCATGTCACAGATGGAATTTCTGCTTATTCTCTAGTTGTATGCATGCAAGCAAAGTGATATACCTGAAGATGAAGTGAAGGCTTCTTTCTGGACTGATTACTACAGAGATGTTATATTTCTTTGTGATGTGAGAAGTCTTTGTCCCTGTTCTGAAGTAGGCAAAGTTCTGAAGATACTTTGCCTGGCTAAGCAATCTGAACAGTGTGTGTGCGCTGGTTCTTTATCTCAGAAGAAAATACACCTGTTATCTTTCAGGATCTACAGTCTGTATTTTGGCTTTAGTGTATGATAGAACTGCTGAGGAGCTCAGTGTAGGTCTTGAAGGTTAGGCTGTGTTTTATGAAGTTAAAAAGCAAAAGCATAATGAAAATAAACATAGGCATACTCAAACCCTCTTGCCACAGATCACCTTTAAAGATTGTCTTCTAGCATTAAGTACAGCATCATCTGCAAGATTCTAGCCTGTAAAATTTGCTTGGTTATTTTAGTAAGTGTTAAGCTGCTGGTCTTGATGCTGATGAAACTTAGAAAATGTAAACTGACATAAACTGCAACTCAGTTTGTCTGATGAATTTTGCTATTACACTTTTAAGACCCTGGTTATTGCCATTATTTGGCTCCTTCCCTAAAGTCAGGTAATATTTTATTTTGTACCTGGAATCAGACTACGTTAGGAAGTCTCGTCCTTGCCTTCTCGTCCTTCTGATCAGCTTATACCTAGCACTGGAGGTTCTTCAGTTTTGTAAACACTGCTGAATTACAACTTGTACAGTAGTCTTTTCTAACTGAAGTGCCATGTATTTGCACTCTGAAAAGCAGATGAGTATCAATTTATTTTGGTTCATAACATGTGCATTAAGGAGTATACAGAAATTCCTCAGTGTCTCCCCCTACCTGCCAATCAAGGAACTGTTACCGTCTACATACAATTCAGCCATCTTAAGAACAGCATAGCCTTGCAGCTACCTCAGGGATTAAAATATAATCAACAGGGACAGAATCTCAAATTTGGCTCTTCCATTTGATTCATGTTAAAAGTAACTTGTTTAAGGCTCGATCCCAATTACTACCTGAATAAGGTGAAAGAATTAACCATACAGCTAGAAGTAYAAAAGTGACGTTTCTGGTTCTGGTTCTACTGTAGATTTTTTAATATATGTTAATTCATAATTATTTTTAAATAGGAGTAAGATATTGACTGAAAACAATCCTGTTGACCATTACCATATTTTGCTCCAGCTGTGAAAAGAAGTTGATGGGGGTACCTTTGATAATACAATTTTAATAAAATATTTAAATCTAAGCAAGCCATTCTTGCATACCAGTTAATATATGTATCTTACCTTTCTTTACAGACTGTTTTTTACAGTATTTTTCTGTTTCAAATGGGCATTTTTATAAATGKCTTAAAAACAAAACAAAAATAGAACTATACTCACAGTACACAGGCTGGCATGGATCAAGATTTCTGTGGAAAACACTAGAGGCTGCCCTTCTATTCATCCATTACACTAATACACACATTTTCACCTCTGCCAGTGGATTTGAGATAGGGGACTGATACTAAATGGTGATGAACACTGAGAATAAATAATTTTATTTAAGGAAGTGTAACAGCAACATTAGTATTTAATAAGCATTCTTCTGTTAAGTGGATACATGTTACTGACATATAAAACATATGAACAGTAGATAAAGTATTCCCATAGGAACATGTAACATATGTCATTCCTTGCTTATGTAGTAGCACCATGTCCAGTGTTGTTCAGTTGTGCACAGCAAGCACAATATAGCATAGAAGTCTAGTGGCCTAAAGCAAGCTAGTATGTGAACATATAATGTAATTGTTTAAACAAACATGAAATAAGCAAAAAAAATCCCACACACTTTAACATACACTAAAGTGAAACACAGGCCAGATTAAGAATGATATTTGAGAGCGCTAGAATCACTTAACCAGCTTCATTACCTTTGCTTCCTCTAGCGCAGCTACAAAAAAAAAAACCCTCACTGTACTGGAACAGCTGTGGTATATATATATTTTGAGATTGCTAATTGTAT
Source organism: Rhea americana (assembly GCF_003343005.1). Lineage (NCBI taxonomy): Eukaryota > Metazoa > Chordata > Aves > Rheiformes > Rheidae > Rhea > Rhea americana. The sequence goes on from NW_028187100.1 coordinate 3,376,070, forward strand.
GGCATCTGACTTGCACTTGTTCTGCTCTTCCCACTTTTATGTGGGGTACAACACCTTAAAGGTGGAATTCTTCCAGGTTATATCACTCTTATGGAGAAGTAGTATGAGCTTTAGTAAAATTAGTATTTTCTTACAGTTGTAGTGGACTAAAATCTCACTAGACATCACTAAGTCAGGTGAGACAATTGCTAGATTACAACACCTTGTTTTGTAGAATAGGAAATAACTATATGCAGCTACCACCTAGAGAAATTTTGAAAAGTGTTTGCAACATGCTGCAACTATGGCTTAAGAATTTTTTTTTTTCTTAAAAAAAAAATCTGTGAAGTCTAATCCTTTGTAACAGCATGTTTTATGTGAACCTGTGGTCCTTTATCTTAAGGCAAATAGTTGAATATTAGTGTGTTCTTTCAAAATTTTACAGAAATGCTTTGTTTGAAAGATAAATGTTTATCTGGTCAAACTTTTAATAACACATCAAACTCAGAGTTGTAATAAATTCAACAACTATTAACAACTATAAAACAGTTGTTATTTTCACATGGCCCTGAAATCATCCACATTTTATTCCAATCTAGAACTGTGTGTGTTCTCTCTTCTTTCATGATCATCCATGTTTGGATATGAAGTAAGATCCAGAGTCAGTACTTGACTGAACATATAGTCATCATGCTGAAAAGAAGAATCACACAATTTAGAACATCTCTGTTACTTGAAACAAGCATTTCATAACTGACCATGAGATATAATAAGCTTGAATCAGCCAAAGTTATCTGCTAGCCAAGTCATTATCTGTGATTACTTCAGAAGACAAAGTGGTTCAAATCCAACAGCAGTTATTTACGTAATGATTAACTGTAGTAGTTTTTAAGGTGCAAATCAATACTTTAACAAAAAACAGAATTTTGTTAGATAATACAAACTAAGTAGTAATTAATTGTTACCTCTGGACACACTCCAATCAATGCATCTGCTTTGGAATAAAACTCTTCCTTTAAAGAAATAACTATCATTTGAATCTGTTCATGTGCCTGGTCTCTAATGAAACTTGATACCTTTGGAGAGAAGCCAAGTATTTCAGTAACTTAGTTCTGACAGACTTAAATCACACTAATTACTATAATTAGGGAATGATGCAAAAGGAACTGAATTTCATTAGCAGTAGAATTCAGTAATTCTGTTACAAAATAAGCAGGATAAAATGAGGAATAAAACAGTAAGACAGCTATTTTGCATATTCTTAACAGCCTCTCAGATTTGTCCTTTTATAARAATGCGTATGAAAACAATCTTCACTCCAATGAATAAGGTCACAGAAAAATGTCAGTGCCAATGAAAAATATTTAATATAGTTAATATAATTTGGAAGGTAGGTGAAAATTCCTGAGTAAGAGGAAAAAAAAAAAGTGAAATGGCTGTTGCTGGTTGTATGCTAAGATCTTAACTATACATTTTGCTGCAAACAGTATTTTCCTCGCTGAGGTACAAAGTGAAAGACAAAAATTAAGCTATAAATTGGAGGCTAAGAAGACAATATTCCACAATGGAAATTATATGCTGAATAAAGAAATATATTTTTAAGTTAAGAGTTTTGTCTGTACAGTTTTATCTGGCACGTGTGATAGAAGGTAGCTGGATTTAATCAGTTACAAAAATGAACTTTCATTAAAGTTGTTAATTTGAAGGTGTAATTAAATTGTTGAAAACTGTTTTAGTAAATCCTTAAACAGAAAAAAATGGAAAGAAGAATTTTATTTAGTCTAAGCAAATTCTCTGGATACCAGTAAGTACTAGCAACAATATTTCCAAATGGTAAATTATACCACATATATCATTTTGCTCACTTGCAATATTTAATTTCTCTGTCTCAAGATTTTGATGCTTTCCAGTAATACGTCATCTTATAGATATGGAAAAAGATATGAAAGAGCAGAGAAACATTAAGTTAGTTCTTCTTGCAGAGCCTTGCCATTTTGATTTTGTTCGTACTACAATTTAAGACATTTGTCATGCATGCTTACAGAAGAGTCTAACTCTCCTCCCAACAACATGTAGAAAGCTAATTAAAGATTTTCCTAGGAAATCACTGATTTGTCACCGAGTCATGTAAGCTGATTCTCCAGCTATATTAGAAATAACAGGCCATATCACAGGTTTCATGGTCCTTGTCACTCATATAAAACAGGCAATCAAGTCCTCTCCCCTGCCCTAACCCAACACTGGAAGCATTACATATGTAATTTATAGTAATAATATGAAATATATATGATCTGTAATATATATAGAGAGAGAGCACTACATAATCTATTTGTAGTATGTATTATGAGAAGAAAAGATAAAACTGTGAGAGGAGCACTAAATCAAATAGGAAATAATGGGCAGTGGCTATGCACCTATTATGCTTAAACTATAATAGATACAGGCATCTTCAGTAGTGCAGGTTGGGCAGAAGTCCAATTCAACTTCATAGGAAGAAGCTCAACAGAAATGCCAGATTAGATTGGTTGCAAGAACTGAACTAAAAGCTCAATGCAGACTACTAGGGCAATTTTAGGGTTAACCCTCATGAGTAGTATAATTGAGTGTGAYAGCTCTTTGGCATAATATTTATGGTTTTATTTTTGTAAGTACATATTAGACCAGCACTTACTATACTCTCTCTGTTAATAGTCTGTACTCTCTTGAATATACAACTTGAAAATGTACATTATTGAGCTGCTTCAAATACAGTATGGTACTTTTAAACTGTAAAAGTATTACAAACTGAAAGTTACAAGCCTAGAAACCGTTCAGCCAATAATGATGCAAGAGGTAATATAAGTGTCTTTTGGAAACACTTAGTGTGGTAATGAATGGGATTTTTACCTGAAGTAAATTGATCAGATTTATGATAGGTTTTTAATTAAGAAATGAAGTTGCATAAAAAAATTGAGGTTATTCTTTTTTTACAGCATTCTGGAGAGGAATGCTGCTTAGTATAGTCGCAGGTGTAAAATGGACATCTCTTCAGTTGTACGTGGCATTGAAGCCCAGAGCTTCTCACAAAGCTACCAGGGGTCAGCAATCTCCAAGAAGGAATTCTATCTGACAGGCACAAACAGTGCACCTTCCCCAACTTTCTACTGTAGAGGTACCCTCCAGCAAAGCCTCATACTTCACACAGTGAACTCTGTTAGGAAAAAAATATCATTTGTTGTTTGTAAAACTGTTGCCAATCTTTATTGTTTATATTCCATTTTATCATAATTTTATCGTTATAGTGAACAGTTACTACCAAAAAAGGAAAAAGAAATTGGGAGAGGATTGAAAGAGTTCYTTTCATCAAGCAAGAGTTACTGCAACAAAAATGGGAGTAAGTGATAGCCCTTAATTGGTGTTCATGAAAATAAAATTTTGTAGTCCAAATCAAATGAGTGATTCCAGTGAGAGAATGACTTGATTTTCAATATCCAGACACATTCTTTTCTACTTTTTTAGAGATACAGGAATTCAGGGTGCTTAAAACAAAACAAAATAAATGGAATCAACAAGTCACAGATGACCTTCATGTCAAATGGTAGCACATACATTCATGCTGCATACTTTCACACTTCTGACATTATCTCAGTTTTACAATTTGGACACATTAAAATATATAGTTAAGAATTTAAACCTAATCTTGGTCAAATACCTCAAAGTAATTATTTCTGTCACAAATCTAGTATATTTTGAAACAGGTTGAAGAGTAATCAGTATCTTCTTTTTTTCTGCAAAAAGATACCATTATGTTGTTGTAGATTAACAATAAAGTGGAAGTGATAAACTTACTTTATCAATGTTTGTGTTATCCAGGGCAGCATCTATCTCATCTAAAATAAAGAAAGGTGCGGGACGAAAGCTGTGAAAGAAAATGCATTATTTTGCATGTAGATGCAAAAATGTTTATGCTAATAAACATTCTAAATACTCTGAGATCACTTTATCATAAAATTCTGTTAAGAAGTAACAGCAGGGAAAGAAAGGATTTTTAGTCAGTGTTTGAATACTGTATTAGCAGATTTTCAACACATTGAAATGATAAATTCAACATTCAAAATGATAAATACAACACYGTCTTTCTGCCGCTTATGTAGCGATACATTCAGATGATATTGTAACATCTCTTTTAACCTGTAATTATCTTTTACCTGTGTATAGCAAATACAAGAGCCAGAGCTGCCACAGATTTTTCACCTCCTGACAAGCTATCCATTGGCATAAATCGTTTTCCAGGAGCCACACAGTTAAAGCCAATACCTTCCAGATAAGGCTCCTCAGGATTTTCAGGACTAAGGAATGCCTAGAAATGCAAACATTTCATTATTAATAGTAACGTTTATAAAATTGTTAAGATGGATTTTTTTTTTAAGCTTAAATTCTAAGATAGTGTTCAAACTGGTAAGTTAACTTCATTTGTAGCAAACACTTGTTCATCCATACTGAAGAGTACCACTGTAAAAATTCCCAGCAAATCAGTCCTTCCTAATTAAGTAGGACCCAGGAGGCTAATTAGCAAAAAATCATTTTAGAAACAGATTAACGTATCTGTTAGTAACATACTTTTAATTAACAAATAAACCTGATTTTATCAGCTTTTTAAAAGCTTAGATTTAGTTTTCTCTTTTGTAARTAAATACACGTACAAAATTTTTTTTTGGTGAAAAGTTAATTTTACAGAATCTAGCATTACATTGCTAGTGTATTTCATACTATCTGGAGAAAGATTTTAACATATGTAGGCTTTCTGTATAGCTTGTATACTGGTTCCTGTGCCCCCACATTGGAAGTACTATTTGGAATGGATGTTTACCAATCTATACTTAGTGATACATAGTTTATTCTTCCCATTAAAGAAAATAGTCTAATAACATCTTGTCCCCTCTGCACAAGTTGCTACAGATAGAAATTTCTGTAGTTTACTRTCCATTTCATACAGGTTCTGTCAAGTCATAGATACAGTGAAAGAAACAAAAAATGTTTGTACTTTGATTTAAAGATCAACCTCTGTTTACAACCTCTGTTGTAAATAGTTCTGGAAGTAAAATGCAGTGCTTSTAACACAGAATCATAGAATTTGTTTTGTTGGAGGGATGCATATTTTCCTCTTTTTCTCTGCTAAGAATGCCCTTCACTGCTATTGCAATATTCTTCAAACTGTAAACATGGGAAGTATATGTGGCCCAACAACTCCCAGTTGTTGTGTTACCGCATATACTTATGTAAGAGGAAGTTTTGAGATGTACAGACCCTCTTAGCAAATCAGTTACTTAAAAAAAATTATCTTCCAGATTACTAGGGTACATACACTCCTTGCTCTTTAAGACATGAATGGAATCAYGTTTCTCTTTTCTACAGAGGAATAACGGAAAAAAGAAAAAAAAGCAGAATCTACCAGTGCATCTGTGTCTGTTCAACATTTTAAGGCATTTTTTAGGTAGTTTCTTTTGAAGTAGTTCTAACACACAATGTGCTGATGAAATAAATTTGACCGAGCAATATATTCATTGCACAATGTCCTCTGCATTAAGAATCTCTGGAAATGAAACTCTATGAGAACTTCCCTATTTTCATGTTACTCTTTAAGTGACCAACAGTTTTATCTGTTCAGCCACAATCTAGCCCAAGCCATTCCTTAGCTGACCAAGGCACAAATACTCTGACTGCACACAGAGCATTCAGTTAGTTTCCAATGCAGTCAGACTGTTTTCCTTCAGTTACTATGTTAGCACCTACTAGTTTTATCCTCTCAGCTAATTGCACACTAATCTCTCAGCCAGGTTACTACTATGGCTCAAGTCAAGGCACTGCATCACCGACTTCAGAAATAAAGTACCAAAGTACTCATTTTTTGAAATGCATCTGGAAAAAAAAAAACTGATCAGCTTTTAGAGTGATGCAAAGTCAAGATCTGCCTAACGTTTAGTCCAGAAGAACAGGCATGTACCCAGTAATTTTGAAGACAGAAATGCTTTATTATCCAGCCCAAATCGGAAGCCAAAAATATAAAGATACTTAAGGTGTTCATTGAATATTCAACTCTGAGTTAAAAACATAAAATTTGAAGATTTAAAAGGGTAAGAACTCAAGCCTGAACTCTTTAAGCATTTAAATATCTATTGAATTTGATGCAACAAAAGTGTAAACTATTACAAAGTTTAGGCATTAATACTGAAAGACTAGCAGAGATAATACCATGGTGACACCATGAAGTTACTGACACACTAAGTCATTGTTTTTATTTAACAGCTATAACAACCTTTAAAACCTCATATAGAATAGCACTGAAATAATAATTTCATTACAATTTTTAGATTTATTTATACTGATTAAGTATTTTTTTATTACTTGCTATTGCTATCACCAGATCTGTAGGCCACTGTTGTTTTTAAGTGAAATGCTTGAATATATTTCACACTTCTGTAATAATCTGCAAGTCTGATAACTATGAAAAGTAAAACTAACCCAAACTATCAGGTTCCCCATTTGGTTAACACTTCAGATGTTATTACTCTCTCTCAGGTCAAACATGGTCTGGCATATTATCTAATCATCTGACTCTTCTGAAATTCTGAAGTCTCTATTTGTGTAGATTTCTTTTTTCAGACGTGAAACTGTGTTTGGAAACTAAAAATGTTACTAAGTTTTTCTTATCCTAGATAACAAAGCTTGGAGTAGGCTTTCTAAGCCAAGTACCTGAAAATATGACACACCTGAGCACTACTGTTTCTGCAAAGTTTCTTGTAGATCTGATCAATAGCTATGGAGGCATGCTCAAAACACTGGCTAAAAAGCTCGTATCTCCTTTTTTTCACCTGCTCGAATTCTTGCTTGCATATTCTGGCCTCTTTTCTGCTGGTCTCAAAAGCTATGAAAAAAATTACTGAAATTACTCCATAATAAGCCTCTAAGCAAATAACACAGAAGAAATATGTATTGTGTACCATAACAAGCATCAAGGAAAATATTTATTACAGGAAAAAGCTCTAATGCACATACAATCAGCAGTTTCCTTCCAGATTTCAACTAAGGGGCCCCAAAAGCATAGAGTTAGCATGTATTCAACCTTCTCAATGCCACATCAATCTGGTGCAATGAAAAAAAAAAAAATTTCCTTCTAGTCTTTTCTGTAAGCTGGGTGTCTTAAACAGTACTGCATTTATCTGTTGCTATAGCTTCAGAACTCCCTCTTTTTGGAAGTATATTAACATCTTTAAGGACACCCAATAATTCTGCAGTAATGCTTATGTCCAAGTTATTGACAACATGTACGTGTTTCTTCAATTAAACATTTTTATAATTAAAGTCAGCAGTAGTTTTTTGAAAATAAGTAAAAATCCTTTATGATGTCATTTGATTAAGAAAGCATCTTTGCTAAACTATGTTATAGCTGAAATTGTACTTCAGGAAAATATTGCAGAGTAAAGTATTTATTAATAACTTTCTTTACGTTATTATTAAAAGATGACTGAGACTAAGGACTTGGGCATAAAATAAAATACCTTAATACTTGAAAGGAGGAAAAATAGCAGTGCCAACCCCAGAAATAGGATGTTTAATTAGGGTGAGAAATTGCACAGACACAAAAAACATTAGTAAGAAAGATTCAGTGTTACCATCTATTGATTCTTGGAACTTGTCCCGAACAATCTGCAATTTCTCTACTGCTCTTAGGTTTGGGGCAGCTGTCTTCATTAAAGTATTTTCTTTAGCTTTTATTTCCTGCTGAAGCTGGTTTGCATGAATCTCAATCTCTTTATCAGTCTCTAGCTCCTGAAGAAAAACATACACAGTTTGCTTTAAGGCCAAGACATTTCAAGACAACAAACGTAACAAATAGTCATGGCTTCAGGGAGAAGTACCCCACTCCTCAATTAGCTTTATTTGGAAAGGCAACAAAACAAGAAACTGTACTGAGRGTTCTTAGTTCTTAAAAATCAATTTACTACGTCTTAAGCATTGTTCCACAAGACCTTTAAGAACAGAAAGCAAGTTCTATTCAGCCTAGAAGTCTGGGTTAAAATACACCATAGAAGGAGGATTAGCTGGCTTCATTACTTGATTTGTGAAGAAAACCTTTCAAGGTTCTTGAAAAGTTCTTCAAGGCAAGTTCAAATGATGACAGATTTCTACCTTGCTCTGTACACTTAAAATACTGTCCTCTAATGGTCTAGCAGGTCATGTTTTCTCAGAAGTTCTTGTGTCTCTCTCCTTTTTAATCATCATAGCTAAAATAATTAAATGATGAAGGTTAAGTGCCATTCTCTGCAAATGATGTGGTATGAACCCTCCATCAGCCTATCACTAATTTCCAAAATTTTGTGTCATAACCTGTACCATTTGTTGAAACTTAAAGGCAAAAGGTAAAAGAAGAGGAAAAGAATAAACAAATTGCATTTACTATTTCTCCATTTCATTTCTATAGCTAAGGTAAATTTTTAAATTAAATTTACTTATATGTGACCTATCAAAAAATCCCATATATTATATTATTGCTATGTATGATCGCAAACAAAACATACACACACACACTCTTAGGAGTGCTGGTTTTTTAAGTAAGTTCAATTTAAAGGCTAGGGTGAAGAATAATTTCAATAAATAAAACATTTCAATCTGTGTTAATTTAAAATTAGTTACCTATAAAATACAATAGATTAGATTAATTTTAAAAAAAGTTTACCTTCAGGTCTTCTGGTAGGCTGCTGTAGTCTATCTGAATTGCCTCTTCTCTTTCATAGATAGTTGATGTAGTCTGAGTGTCTTCTATTTCAGTTCTTAGCTACAGATACAAAGGACATTCCCGTTCAGAAACATGGAACGGTGAACTTCTAACTATTAAAGCAATACATTAATAGGATGCAAGAAAGAGAGATACTGGTAACAGGACAGCAGGGAAATAGTACTTTTCCACTGATCACTCCCCCCCCGCCCAAACCAAACCAAACAGCATTCCTAGTTAATTAACACCCTCTAATAGAAAATGCACCATTTATATGAAGACTAAAACATCTGCCGAATTCAGTTTGAAATTCACATGAAACCAATAGTAATTTATTTGTAATATATTTAAAACAATGAACATATTGTAAGTATGTAAGGTATATATGGAAAGAATTCCTTTTCTCCTGGCAGTTCATTCCCCTTTCAAAGAAAAGCTCTGATACGTGTAAATCAGGGCATTTCTTCCACTCAGCTGGCCTCAGAAGAAATGACTGGCTTCAATTCCTTTTCATAAGCAGAGTATCTCCTGGCCATTGTAAGCTTGGATTCCAAACAACTACTCACTCTTGAACGAAAATACCCACTGCATATCATTATCAGCCCCTTTCCTATTAAGTTTCTTTCTCAGAACCATTTCCCACTGTCTTCTCAGTGATAGTAATTAGGAATGAGATTTTTAATGCTACTGCCTTCTCCTTGGTTTCATCTCTCTCTTATTCATGAACTATGTTGTAGTTAAGGTAACAATTTACCTTAACGATTTATCTCTAATGATTATCAGTTCATCTTTCCCTTCAAAGACCGCCTCACTGCCTTCAGTTTTCCTTCTGATCCATCCACTTACACCCATGCTCCAACAAAAGTAATTTTCCTAAGGAATGGGTTCAACAAGATTCCTTCCAAATTTGCAGCCCCATTACAGGCCTTTCAAAACACGATAGAAAAATAGGAGAACTAAGAAAACTAATCCTCTGCTACTAGGAATTTTTCTATATTCTAGCCTATCTCTGATTTCTGCGATCATCTATTTCTACATCCAATAAAGGGAGAAAAATCGTTTTAGACAGCATTTATGTTACAAATGAATGATTAACTACATCTTCTTTTAACTCATAAACATGCTGTATTTACAGTTCTGACTTGATTGCTGTGTGTCTTTTTACATATGTATATTTGGAATACCCTGTACCAATTTCCTTGAGACTTCCAGAGATTTATGTATTTTGCAGGAATATATTTCAAGTGTGGCCAGGAACACTTGCAAATGTTTTGGTCTACTAAACAAAAATCCTTCRATTGAATGGATAAGGCCTAATTAAAACAAAACACTGACATTATTTTAACATTATTCTATATGACAATCAGCTCTCAAAGAAAAAAAAAACTTTAAATCCAAGATTGAATGATTGTTCCTTCATGATATGTCTCTTTCATAAAGATTTTAAGTACCTCTACTTCACTGATGTCATCCAGTGATCCAAAGAGAAGACTTATTTTCAAGTCTTGCACTTTGCATTCAAGGAGCAGATTATGTCTTCTTAATCTTTTCTCTTCCAGAGATGTTTCTATTGCTGTAGCTTCCTTTTGTAATTTGCCAGCTTCCCTACACAAAAGGCAGAAAGCTACTAAAATAGCAGCAGCACCACTACCAACAGCATCTGTAGCCATACAGTATGAAAAACATTTACTAAACCACAAGGAGGGCTTTTTCCTCTGTACTCTTTATCAAAAAGGAAGGAAACTGGTACTTAAATTCTTTCATCCTCTTCATTTCGCGAAGTATTCAGAGAGAGATGGAAACCATGTACTATTCTAGCATGCAAAATACAGTCTGCTACTCTGTTCTAAGCTCTTAACTTTACCACAAGGTAAAGACTAGCAGCATAGACGTAATTCCAATATATTGCAAGTTCATACTATAGCACGTTCAAATATCCAACCCTCCTAAATACAACAAACATAAGCTCTGTTCTGTTCAAGTCTGCCTCTATGCATGGAGATTTGATCATTTTTAAATTGTCATCAATTACCTTTTCTCATTACTTGAAATGCAGTTGATTCTTTTTAACAAATTTCTTTGATAGCATCAAGTGGCTGCATAAGGCAGAGACAAAATAGTCTCTCATACTGTTAAAATTATGCACTCCAAGTGAACTAAAAAATGAGTATAAAGTATCCAATTCATGAGTTTATATAAAGTTCCGTAATTTTTTCTTAGCCATACTGTGCCAATATACCATTTTTTTTAAAGGTGGTTAAGTTTTTAAAAAAACTTCTGATTAAGAAGCAACACAGGAATCCATCAATAATAAATAAGCATGAGAAAACTGAAATATGAACTACCCCCACACCAGCTGATTTAAAGGCAGAGTTTATGACAAAATAGTGTCCTAAACCTAACAAAGTGCTTTAAGGTACACAGCACTTGACAGGCCTTGAGAAAATGAGAACAATGAAATCAGGAAAAAAAATAATTCTTATGAATTGAACTAAGTTATACATCTTAAATGAAAATATGAGATTATCAGCAAACCTAATGTAAACTTTAGGTCATTTTAATAGGGCCAAAAAGAAAGATAAGCTAGTATGCACTTATTAGGAATCAATAGGTATTTATCAGAAATTACAATGTATGCCAACACTAGATATAGTGTTATAGGTAGATAGCCTACCTTATTATGGGATGCTTTCATGATTCTCTTCACTTACATATAATTCACTATACTGAATTATAAAAACCATTAAACTAATGCATATTGTAATTCTGTTACTATGTCTCTAATGCACCTTTCACAGGAAAGCAGAACAACAGAAATTCAAGCACATGATCACTAAAAATCTGAAAATTATCACATGGATCATTTTTCCATGCATATAATTAGTAATTACCTATTAAGAGTTAACAATGTCTTTCTGAATTCTTCAACTTCGTTTTGGGTTTTTATAACCTCAGATTTATGAGCATTTAATCTATCCTTAAGATGTTGCTGCTCCTCCACAATTTCATTCACACTTTTTAGAAGCTTCTCCTCATCCTGCATAGAAATATTTACATTTTTAATCTTTTACCAAAAAACTTCGTATGAAACCTCTATTAAACAGAAAAAAAGGTTGAAGTTTTAACCTCTTACAGTACATTGAAGTGTGACTGCACAAAATATGAAATACATATAGGAATATCCAGATGTTTTGTATACATAGCATGGCCAGCTCCAGATTTGTGACTGTACCATCTAAATTCTAAAGGCAGGGATCCCAGGACTTCCATAATCTGTAGACTACTCCTTTTTCCTCARCTACTCCCTTAGCACTGCAAGAAGGATCCCGTCTGCTGTACAATTTACTTAGGAACAATTTTAAAATGTATTGTTCCTTAGAAATAAATCCACAGGTAATCTGCAAAGAACAAATAAATTGCAGAGGTGTGTGTACGCACATATGTATACATATGCACACGCATTAATATATACTTAATGTATATATATACACAAACATATGTACACAATACATGTACATGCATGTATGTACATATGTACATACATATAGATGAATGTACATGCACACACCACACCATTGGTAAATTGCTAAAAATTAGTTGTTAGAATATAGTAAATCTAATACGTGCATGAAGACGTAGTGCATAGAGACAAATATTATCACAAATTAATCAGGACTTACTGCTGTTGCAGCATCAGAATGAACTACCTCTAGAATTAGAATCACAGAATCCTTCTCCTGGGCAAAAATTTCTGATCTTGCTCAGTCTTATTTCAATGGAARTCTATGCACACGCATCAAGTTAGACACACATTTTTGTGCATCAGTGAATCAGGGCCATTTTTTTTTCCTCAGTATCCGAAAAATGTATCCTCTTATGTATTAAATATACATTTAAATGCTTTTAACATACAATAGCAGAGTTCAAGTGATGCTTGTGGCTTTCTGCCATGCTTTGGAGCAGTTTTACATTTCATTTCTTTTTTTTATTCAAAGCACTGTTACACATCTTTTCTCCTTTGCTTTCTAGTGCATCACAAGCACAATTTATTTAACAAGCAATATTAATATAATGGAACTTGATTATGAATATTTATTTTTATTACATATAGTCAACATGCTCTTGTGGAAGTAATTTAAGAAAGAGCACACTATGAAGGAGAAATGCCTGTGTATTACTTCAATTAAAAAATCTAACTTAGTGTTCATAGTCAAGTTTTTTAAGCCTATTAATTTTTGTGAAGCACTTTAAAGCTTAAAAGCACCAGATGTGTTTGCTATTACTCACAAAGCCTTATAAAAAAATCTCAACCACATGCTATTAGTTTTATCTGTAGTCATATGCTGCCTTTTCATATAAACTAAAAGCAACATAATACTATATATACAGTAATCTCAAATTTCCTGATTTCTGTAGTTTTTAATTTAAAAGTTTTAATATGACAGTAGAGGTTATTTCAAGGTTAAAACAACAACATGTACCTGAATTTTTTAACACAAAGTCCCTTAGGACTAGAAGAATACGTATATATGTAGGTCAGGATGGGTGGAGGTATGTGGCTGTGTGTGTTCTGGTTACCTTCTGCAACCTGGCAATCTCAGCTTCATCTTTATGGATGGTTTCCCTCAACATGCTGACTGCATTTGTTAATTTTTGTAGATGACCATGATTATATTCAAGCTGAATGCTTAGTCGTGTCTTCTGGCTTTCAAACTCCAGTCTAGTCAAAGTACAGTACAATACTTCAAACCAACGCTTACAAACTAGTACTAGTAGATATTAAAAGAAACATTTTCACTTTTACTATTTAGTGTGTATATATATTATATAAAATATACATATATTTATATAAACAAAGGTATCTTTTACTTGACTACAGGAACATGTATACATTTGGATCACTGATTCCACTACACAGCATCTTGCAGATGTATTAAAAACCAGAAAAAGTACACTAATAATCAGTTCAACAAATACCACATAAACAAATAACATGGCCACATTTAGTAAGAAAAGTAATACAAAAGTTTCAAGTTTCTCAGTATATGAGATGTATTTGCAAGTGATGCAGATAGGAGCTGGTAAAAGACTACACTGATGCTGTGTATTTATTATACACCTGGGATCTCTGCTCTGCCTCAGTAAGCCTCCTAACCAGCTGACATAAATGTCAGTCTGAAAACTGTAAGGAATCACAGCTGGGAGACAGCAATTAACAAGTAAAAGACTACAGCTTTTTAAGCCACATTCAGCTTTGCTCACCATTTCTCAGCTGAGAGCTGTATTTGTTTGTAACAGTAAAACACAAAAGCTACTTCATATTCTACTGTGAGAATGTAATGAAGTAAAACTCAGGGGCTGCTTACAAAAAGGTTTCCTCACAGTTGCTTTCTGCCTCTCAGCTTGGAGCTCCTGGATGATTTACCAGGAGTGAGCTCTGCATCCAAGCTTTTGTCCATGCAAAATGGCTGGCACCACACCAGCTCTAAGCTCTTTAGACCTAGGCGAAGTCTAAATTTTCCTCCTCACCATACTCTAGTTCTTGCCAACATAAATAAATGATCAAATCACTTCTGCCAACAAGTGCTTAAACTTCAAGTGAATGCATAGTACCACYACTACACTGCAGCCCTAACCAACGCATACATTTGCCCAAAATTCTGAAACACAGTCAGAGTCACTTTGTAGCTGAAGGGACTGCTGAAAAGAAAATGGAGTTCAGTGCTAGGAATCAAACTGGTCACGTAGAAAAATTATTTCTGTAAAGAATGCTAGGAAATCCATGAATCATTATCTGCCTGAAAACTCCTGTACTACCTAAGACAGTTAATGTTCTTGTTCTTTAAGATATAAATTTGTAGTCCTGTGATATCTGTCTCTGAGTAGAATATCAGTTGGAGGATATCTATGAGAAAACTACGACTCCACTTTCTCTAACAGTATCTTCCTATCTTAAATTACTGTATCTTACATTCACTTCTCCTTTAAGACTCATGCCCATAAGTCATCCTCACTCACATCATCCTCAATTTGCAATAGAACCATTCCTCTGCACGGATTTTAGAACACCGTTCTTCTTTGCCATTTTATTTTTCAACAACAGTACTACTAAAATAACACATTTTACCCTATCAAGTTGGTTGCAAAGAGCCACTGTGGACATGTGATGACAAATCCAAACAATGGTACTGCAACTGCTAGCTATTAACCTAATTCTTGCAATGCTAACRTGACCTTTTATAGTCATCTAGGTTTTTGTGGTATTTCCTGTGAAACAGTTATTCATTTACCAGTGTGCCCGGTCTAATACAATCCACACCACTTTTAAATTACAAATACCACCTTTTTCTATCAATCTCCTCTTGTTGTCTCACACGTTCTTGTTCATACACACGAATATTTTCTATACCAATCTCTTCACAGAATTCCTGGAAGACAGCATCTTCAGCCTTGGAGTAAAGAGAAGACAAACCAAAATCTTTATACTGCTTTGCAAATCACAAAAATCAAACATTTACACAATCATTTCATGCTAGAAGCTAGAAGTTCAAGTTATTTCAGAGAAATAACAAACTTCAAGAGGCAACAGGCAAAAACTGAAATATAGAAAGTTCTATCCGAATATGAGAAAAACCTTCTTTATTGTGAGGGTAACAGAGCACTGGAACAGGTTGCCCAGAGAGGCTGTGGAGTCTCCTTCCTTGGAGATACTAAAAAGCTGTCTGGATGCAATCCTGGGAAACCTGCTCTAGGTGACCCTGCTTAAGCAGGGGGGTGGGACTAGATGAGCTCCAAAGGCCCTTTTCAACCTCAACCACTCTGTGATTCAACTCCAAGAAAGGAATCAGGACTTGACATTTTCAAATTACACCTTCAGTACAAAGTACCACCAGGTTTCAGGTATATGATCTGCAAAAGAAGGTCCTAGGCCCTTCTTGACTGCACCTGGTCATTCCAAAGACAATTACAGCCACTACAGTGTAACCAGCTTCCCTGATTTTATCTGTGGTCCCATTCACATGGGGAAAGAAGGCTGGATGGCATACAAGACTAACCGACCCACTGTCAGGTTAAGTACAGCTCAGTTCCTCATTTTAATCCTTTCTCAAGACCCATAAATACTAATTGCTATGTCCCATTTATAAAAGCACCAAATCAAAACAAAAACAGTACAGAATCCTCCACTTCCTAACTATATAGTATATACTAACAAAAGTTTCAGCAAAAAAATTTAAGTCCTAAATTCTAACAAAAAATTTAACTAGATAAATAATAACTACATGGAAAGACTGAACAAAGAAACAGCATTAGCCCACAGCATTTAAAAGAAAACCGAACACACTGAATAAAATTTTAGAGAATTTCACAGGGCCAAAAATAAGTACTGTGTGTGTATATATATATATATATATAAACATATATATATATACACACACACATATAAATACATACATACATACATATATATATATATATATATATATATATTTAATGCAGGCTTGTTTAACCAGGTATCAAATAGCATATTAGAGTTATATGATACCTCGGAAATTGATGACTAGTTTGCACAACTTTTTTTTGCAGTACAAGCAAAAAAAACATAACTGTAACTTGAATTCTTATGGCCCAAATACTAATGATTTCTGCAGTATTTGCACAAGACAAACATTTGCACTTCCTCATGCTTTTACCACAAACAGGTAAGACAGAGAACATGCGGCAGTTTTGGTTTCTTTTCACATGCAGAATTCCAGTCACAGATTAAAACTCTAGAAAGACTGATGAGAAGGGAGAAGAGGCCAGGAACTAAATTACATATTTATGTACTATACATTCCAGGTAGTGGTTAGTAATCTTTCTAGAAATAGTCTACATTTACACAAGCATCTAGGCGCAGACCTCTGAATTTTCCAGACAAACTACAGCACCACCCTTCCAAGGCCTGTGCCAGGTTTGTTAGTGTTTGGCAACAGTAGGGATAAAGGCAGCTTCCAGACAGAAGTTGTGAATGAGATTTGTTTCTTGGAGATGTGAGTAATGTTGTCTGAACGCTAGAAGAACACCCTTCTGCTATCATACTAGGCTTTAATACTATCCACTTCACTGAACTGCCTTCAGTTGCTTTGTGATAACCATTATTTTGGATTTATCAGCTACCTACAAGAACTGTTCTGGTGACCACCTGAAGAGTAGAGAATAGCAAGGAACTGAGGCATAAGTTGGCACAACAGTCTACAGAAAAAAACAGCCCAGGAACCTAACACACTGGATCACACAACATCTTAAAGAACTTTTCCTGCTGATGATAAAGAACTGGAAAGGAGTAGACTCTGATGACAAAAGCTGTCTAGTACCTGTAACAGGTAATGAATTTAGGAGGGTTGGAATAGCACAAGGCCCCGAAGCTCTGCATTAGCGATCCCTCCAGAGTGAGGGGTAGCAAAGATGAATCATCCATACCACAACATAAATCAAGGCTTTCATTCAGAATCCACAAGAATAGAGGCATTCAACACCTCTTTCTTTCTTTTTCTTTTTTCTTTTTTTTTTCTTTTCTTTTTTTTAGACAGTGGAATGAGAAATTTGCTAACAATCATCAGGCAGCTCACAGGCAACATGACCAACTGTCATCATTAGCTGTTGAAGACCTTGAACCGTTCCCAGACCTGAAGGATGTGTGACATCCTAGAGGTGATCATCACTTCACAGTTTAGCAAAGCCAGATAGCTCGACCATTCTCTCACAGTAATCAGAGAACACAGAAAAATCACTGACAGAACTAGCTTTGTCCCAAAAAGAAGGTTTTGAGTCTTCACACTATGCTGCTCTTTATCTACTTTTCTATTCTATATAGCAGCGTAACATGTCATAACCTAGACATGACACCTGTGGATCCTTGTCTACAAAGTAGGTTACGAAGTTAAAAGTTGTCCAAGCTCTCAGAGCTGCTAGAAACAGAAAGATGTTTCTATAAAGACAGGTAACAACATAGGCTGTCGTGATTATGAGAGAAAGCAATACCTCATTAATTTTTTTCTGAAATTCTTCTATTTTTTCTTTTCTTTGTAATATTCCTTCTTTCAGCATATCACGCTGAGATTCAATATTTATCAGTTCACTTTCCAGTTTAGATTTTTCCTAGATAGAAAGAAAGGAAAAAGAAGGTAATTCTTCTAAACAAATGGACACCTTCCTATGCATCACTAGACAGTTCTGGCCCAGATTATCTGTATTTTCTGATTTAAAATGTTAATTTTTTTCCTTTTGAAAAGCTACTTATCCGTATTTATTGCTGATTTGCATGCAACAGTTACAGTTTTAATGAGTGGAAAGGCACATTACATTATAAGTATCATTTAAATTATTTGACTTACAGACTTTTGAAGGCTACTAAATGGTAGATCAAGCTTACTGGGAGTTCAAGTTAATTTAAAGAATAATAAAATAATGAGACTTTCTGTATTTTATCTTGTTTTTTATATTTTATTAATTCTTCAGTCATAACCACTGTAAGCAAAACCTAAACTGAATTTAAAAATTACGTAAGTCAGTCATGACTACTTCACTTGTAATTACAGCTTAGGTAAACAAAAACAATAATTAACCATAAAAATTGTAAAAGCTTAATACTATACCTTGCAGCAATTAGCAAGGTGTTTCTTTCTAATAAGCTCTAATTCACTCTGTGAATATTTAAGTCGTGTCTGAGTTCCATGGCATTGAGCTTGCAGCTGCTTCAGATCAGTTTCCTTACGTTTGATCTTCATTAAGTCCTAGAAAACATTAAAACAGGAAAAGACAAGAAGTATTTTAAACAGAAGTTGACTTATTTGAAGATTACTTATTTTTTAGATTCATGCCCTATATAAGGTTAGCCTCACTGAGGGAAATCATGATCAAGTGTGTTGATGGCACTGGTCATACTCAACAGCAGTTTTGAACACATTTATCAGACAAGAAAGCATACACTTGTGAACTCCTTCTCTATTCCTCCCCACAAATAACCAGAGGTATGACAAATCATTTTACACTGATAGGCTTTTGTCTGTACAGATATTTTCATATCCACAGATTATATCAACCATTTTGCTAAAAGCCTTTAGGTATTCAGAACCAGATCTCTTTGTTTAATGTAACTCATATTAACAATGTTGGCCTTGTTCTCTGCCTCTGTGATATCTGAAGCAACCCACCAGATAAGGACAGAGATCTACAGTGTGTTACTATTAACTAAGAGGGTGAATAGCTACTATGTCCTTCCTGCTTTTTCTTTAAGTTTTGAAAATCATCTTGATCTTCCCCATAGCCGAATATAAAAAAGAAAGAATTTATCCAAAACAGAGTATTTACTCACCACCATCCTATATAAAATTTCCATGCCTTTTTGCCTTTAGCAGTTAAGTGCTTTTTTACTAGACCTACCTTTAACTCATTAATCAATCTATCTCTTCTTTCTTTCATTTTATTAATTTCTTTATCATCCCAACATCTAGCTTTAAATCTTAGATCACTTGATCCTCCAGAGATCACTCCAGATTTCAAAAATAAAGTTCCATCAAGGGCCACTGTCTGAAACAAACAAACAAATAAAAAATCTTGAACACCACAAAGCAGCAAAAAATGGACAGCCAAAATATCCCAGAACTAGGGCACCAAAATATGCTAGTTAAACAAACCACAACCACRTTTTAGTTGTTCTCCATTTATTCTCCCTTTCCAAACCTGCTAGCATAAGATACACTAAGCAAGTCAAAGAAGTTTTTCATTTCTTGGTGCTAATTACTTTTTAGCATTATTATAACAGATCAGAATAGGAAATAAAATTATATTATTTCCCTGTATTTACTAAATTATTATGAGACATTTGAGTATATATTGGCAATTTATAAGGTTATGGCTGGCTGAGTAGAGTAAATCAAGCAAGGTAATAATGGAGTGAAGAAAAATTATGGGGCTGGAAAAGTGAACAGCTCATTTGTAAACATATTCTTTACTAAAACTTACACTTTCTGTTTATTTTTGTGAGTTGACTGGATTCCAAGCAAAACATACTTTCAACTTAAACACTTTCAACTTACAGCTCTTTYGATCAAGATTTTAAAAGGTTTAATAAGTGCAAGAAAGCACATTTTGGGCTATGACAGTAACTACAATAAAGCAAAGTAAAAAGAACTGCAGAAAGAAGTAAGAGTCCTCAAAGCAGGGTACATCTACAAGTCCAAAGATTCCTTCAGATATTTGAAGAATTTTTGGAAGTATTTATTTATAGAAAAGCTAGCAAGAATATGTTTTTATTTTTAAATTAGGCAGTTTTAAAAACAGGATTATCCTCCTTCCTATCATCACTCGAGGGCCATGTCGGGGAACACGTTTGAACACTGTAACAATAACAATTTTTCCAATTTACCTTCTTTTCCCAGGAATGTACCATAAGCAGCAAGACATAAGCATGTAAAATACCCAGAGATTTATTTAGTAGTAGACTGGACAGCACAGTACCATGCTGTGTTTATCTGCCATATTTAGTGGAATGTTTATGGAAGAATTATTTAAACGGCATCAAACATGTAACTGGAAAATTGAAAGAGATATGCAACAAAATTCAGCTTCTTACCTTCAACCTCACCGGTCCATCAAATGCTATTTGTTTTGCTTCTTTAACTGTTTCACAGACCAGACCATTGCCACTCACAAACTGAATCACTTTCTTCAGTGGAGGAAATGGAGTCTGTACAACATCTACCATCATTTTTGCTCCTTTTATCTCTCTCAACTTTTCATTGATTGGTTTAACCTGTAAAACCAATATGCAGTGTTTATAATCAGCTGGAACCAGACTCCAGCAACTCAGTAGTATAACAAGAGGGGGAATGGTGTTCCAATTTCTAAGTGGCTATAAAAGAGGCACAGCACTCTCTTACCAGGTATAGAAGTATGTACGAGTAACCCAAGACACACTGATAGGTCTCTTTCGCATCAGAAGAGCACATGGTTAAGCAGCACCAAAAATCATAAATCTGTCCTGTAATATTCTAGCACAACCTACATATTCTCTAATGTGATCAGGTTATTCAAAATTCCTTAGAACGTAGTCTTAAAGTCTGAAAAGCACATTAGAGTTATCTATACTACCAAGAAGTCTTGCATATTAATCTGTAATATAGTTTTCAACAGGTTGAATGTGGTATCTAAAATTCTGGTCATAAACTTTAGTGATTACACATGTTCTCTTAAGATAAAATTGATCTTTACATTYTAGCTCTTTCAGAAATTAAATCATCTAAGTAAAGTACCATGTCGTAACAACTAATCATATCCAATTCTGAGTAGCCTGGGTACYAAGATGTATGAATCTACAGAATGGCTCTCTCAATTGCTGCAAAACTAGAAACAGATCTGTTTTCCATATTCTGTGTACACCATACTGTTCAGGACTATACAAGTCCCAAGATATGTATAACTTACTCTACTATTTCTAAATAAAGAGGCATAAAGTAATTTCATGACCTAAATATAGAGGCAGAAGAAGAGTCTGAGTTTTAACAACAATGCGAGATCTTCTGAGCTCTCAAATCATGCTAGTTGTGCGTTAACACTTCACTTCTGTTTTAGTTAAGCTTAAATTAGCCAATATCAAGATTTACAACTGTATTAAATTGCTGATGATGGGAAAAAGAAAAATGTACTTACATCAAGGTAATCCAAAGCAAGGAAAGTTTCAGGTTCAGCTCTTTCTTGTTTTAGAAACTGAATGCAATCTCTTGCTGTTTTTTCAGTGGCAACAACAATAGCAGTCATGTATTTGCTGAACACTTTGGTAACAGCAAGTTGGTATTTTTTATGAATAGGATGGCACAGGTCAAGCAGTCTTCCAAACTGAAGACAAAAATAAAAAGAAATAATAAAATCTTATTTTAGATATCAAATATAACAAGATACTGAAGTAGCAGGAGTAAAACATATTGCACATCTATCAGTTGCACTCTCTTACAATGGCTGTAAGTTAGAAAAACAGAAATTGGAGCAGCGATCAGTCCAAATAGCAAAGTACACTTCGAAAATCTAGAGAGATGTACATTTTCCCTAAAATTAGTTGCATGCTTTGTAACAGTATCTTACCCACAGTATTTGGCATACGCTTTCAGAAGCGCAACTGAGTGACAATACTAAGATCAGCTAAGTATCTTTTATGATGAGAAAAAAAGCATCTACCACACAATAAAATTAAGTCTTTGAACAAAGTCATAAGTAAACAGAAACAATTAACTGGAAAACAGCATCAAGAAATGCATTGCTGCCAATTCCAGTGTTACACCCCAAAATATGTATCTGTTCATAACAGTAGCTTGAAAAGAGTCAATACTGCTTTTCATTGCATAACATAGTACAAAGAATCATGACTATTTTGCCACATATTAACAGCAGTCATAGACAAGCCTGCTTTGCAAAAAAATCTGGAAGTTCATTACTGCACTGATAACTTACTGCTTACTACTTCACACATACAAATACCACACTTTTTTTTTTTCAAAAATTGAATAAGAAGTTTAATAATAATCTTCACTATTTAAGTATTTAGTGATTTGTAGCAATTTAGGAAAAATGAGTAATCTTAAGCAAGCATTTTTGTTTGAAAAAATTCAGTTAAGTTGCTCCAACTTACATCTTAACAAGCCTGCAGACTTATTGTACGTGTGAGATTCCCTAATTAATTTCAGGTGTATACAAATACTGGCAGCTCAGCTGAATCTGTAACAAGAGTTATCTTGCCAATTGAAACTAACAATGCCAGAATGAAATTTTGAAATTTAAGCTGCAAAAAACTGTAATGAGCTGCAAAATTTATTTGTTAAATCAGACAAATCCATGAAAAGACAGGCATGTCACTCACACTGCAGGACTCGCATCACTGCATTGCTATTCCACTACTGATGTTCACTGATAGTTAAGAATCTGTTACAAGAATCTTTTGACAGAACAGAAACTTTAAAATGGATATAAGAACTAGGCACGAAGTTGCACTAGGCCATTTTTTGCATAGGAAATCCAAAAGATTGCCAATACAACTTCCTTGTCCTGCTCAAGTTCTGACTGAGGACTTAGTGGACGACTAGAAGACGAAGTGATTCAAATCACTTTCACCCCTTGATATTTTCCTTTAACTTGGGCTGYGTTCAATTTCATTTTTATTTCAGGATTTGCAACCAGAGTGTAAGGAACAGGTCTGTTGCCTCACATACTGATGCTGGGAAAACTATTGCAGGAACAAAGGTAACTGAAGCAGATAATGCTAAGATCGCTACAGTTTAAATAATCTATTTCAAATTATCTAATGTTTTATGTGATAAAAGCCATCCCATCAGTGAGTACTCCTGCATGTGCAGTTTTTTAAAGAAAAGGACACAGAACACCAGGAAAAATGTTCCTCCCCAAGGCCAGCTAGGTATCACCAGCATAGTTCAATTTTTGTCGAAGAGGGATAGAAATCACAGATTTCTATCTCTATCTCTAAAAAGAGATTTACCTATCATTTTTGATTTTGGGAACATCTTGTGAAAACAGATATAAAAATTCTGAGGAA
This sequence comes from Rhea americana, assembly GCF_003343005.1. Classification (NCBI taxonomy): domain Eukaryota; kingdom Metazoa; phylum Chordata; class Aves; order Rheiformes; family Rheidae; genus Rhea; species Rhea americana. The sequence continues at coordinate 3,399,385 of NW_028187100.1, forward strand.
TAGCTGAAAATCAGAAATTTCATAATCTCTCAATAAAACAATACTGGTTTCAGAAAAGATTCTGCCAAAAACAGAGAAAAAAAAGCACAGGACAACTGAACAAATTTTATTTTTTATATTCTTATGGCAGCATTAGGAAGCAGATATGTCCCCTTCTAAATATTTTTTCAAAAAAAGATTCCCAGCTTAATTGAGTATGTGTATCATATACTGAAATATACTCAGAGACCAACTATTCTATTGATTAGATTTATTAGAAAGTTCTTGCAGTGTTTTCTAATATTGGAATAAATATTTTAAATTGTCTATGAAAAGGTACACATATGCCTCTCAAAACAATTAACATATGAATCTTGGTGAATATTTTTATGTCTGTTGACAATTCAGAATCACTGTGCAGAAAAGTTAATGAAATTACTGAAAAGTAAATCTAAGTAAAATGTAGTAAGTAGTACGCAAAGACAGACCACTCAGGAAAATAACGTATCTCAAGCGTTTAAGCAAAATAATCCCTTGCAAGACATTTTTTCAGGAAGAAATGGTCTTACAGCAAACCTTCCCATTCATTTGTTCAAAATATACAAGTCAAGAATATGTTTTCACAACAGAAAGAAGAAAAAAAAAAATCTAAAATATCAAACTCCACARAAGAACAGAACTGATCAGAATTATTTCTGTGAGGCAAGCAGTACTGTGTCTATTTCTGGAAACTGAAAAATAATGATAGCGCATGCTACTATTCTTCTTATGCTCTCTATGCTCTCCTAGAAAAAGGTGACAGAATATACRATAGGCATTAAACAAATTAATCCACTACTATTACACAACTCTTAAGATATTCCATATTATTCATATGTCCATTGTCCAACAACCAGAAAACAAAGAAATCTCGCTTAGGATACCTAAAGATACCTAACATCTGTCAATTTTCATCTTGGGATGAGGAGAATGACAGCAATATAGTAGTTTTGAGTGAGACTGCATTCTGGAAAAGCAAAACTAATCTCTGTCAATATTTTTAAAGATATTTTCCCAAAAATCTGCATTTTTCCTCACATGTAACTCTATACAAAATAATTTTCCTTGCAATTGAAGATGCTGACACCCRATTTTTTGCCTTGCAAATCTGCAATATGAGTTCTGCAAATGAACTCACACTGAAGGAAAAAGAAGATACTTTCTCAGTCACAGAGACCGAACTCCATGAAAAGCATTGAGCCTGCCCTTCTCCACAACACATGTAAGGAAGGCCACTGAAGCAGGAATGAAACTCACCGTAAGTCAAATGGAGCCCAATGAAAAAACATGCTTTACAATTGTCATACTTACACTTAAGACCAGTTTCTTACTGGGGAGAAGGGATTCCCTGCGATTTCTGACTAGCCATTCTGAAATCTTTTGCATAAAATAAAAACGGAACTCAAATCTTCATCAGCAATATGCATGCAGGCAGGTATCATGACTCTATGTATAATTTATCAATATAATAGTTTACAAAAACTAAGTTCTCTGCAATCAAATTATCTGATCCCTCTTATAAAGAATATCAATAGCAAAGATGTAAAAATTGAGCTTCTGAAATTTAACACTATTTTTTGTTTACACTTCAGAGGAGATGCCTGTAATACAGAAGCAGCATCTCAATTTCCCTTTTGCGAGTACACCAAAATAGGCCTGAAGTTTAAAATACATTCAAGACGGTTCAATTTACCTGTTTACTAAATCTAAAGCAGAACTCTCAAATTTTGATTTTAAAATAAGGCACATAAGCAAGGCTATTCAATTACCACAAAATCCGGATACAGTCTTTTGAGACTTTCCAGGATCTCTGCTTTCATTTGCTGACGCCTTCCTTCATGGTAATCAATTTTGGCATTCTGGAGTTCACTAACTATTTTGTTCAATTCTTCATTCACTTCAGCCATTCGTATTGTTGAATTTTCAATTTCCTTAGTTAGCCTTTCCTCTTGCTGTTTTTTCTCTGCTAACAATTCACTTCAAAGCAAAAATAGGAAACCGATTATTTTATTTATACAAGTTTTTGGCTTAAAAACTTAAACTAATGCAATGGTCACAGATTATGAAAAGAAAACTAAACCTTTTTTGTATCTATAGCAAGTTACTTATGTAGTTGGATTCTATCTAGCATATGCTACTTTTAAGGTTTCAAAAATGTGTTCAACTAACAGCTTAGGGCTGCTTGTAATACTGAATAGTACTACTTCATCCATAATCAACAAAAGGTCTGCTGTTCTAAAGCTTAAGGGATTGAGAATCCTCACGCAAAATTATGCTTTTCTTTACACACTTTCCAAGTCACTAAGGCTCTTCCATGGTCTACTACAAACAACTAAAATCATTTTGCATCACATTAGTCACAATTGGCTTCCTGCTCCCTGTCCAGGGCATAGCTTTCTTCTGTACACAAACAGCACCACTAAGCCAAAGCACATATTACAGATGCAAAGGAAAATATAGCTTGGAAAAGATATCTGGAAATTACGTTCTCCAACTTTTTGCTCAAAAAAGGGCTAACAAAGTTCGATCAGGTTGCTCAACAAGGGCTCACACAGCTTATTTCATAACAAGTGAAAGTCGGCAGAGGCCAAGAGTCAAAGAGCAAGAATTGACCTATGCTTCTAATACAATGTAGATATTAACTGGCTTCTAGAGCATCACAACTATGAAACTACTGTATTCTCTGACTCAGAATTTGTRTATTAACAGCCCAAACCTCTAGTCTGCAGTGACACAATCCTTTTAATCTGCAAACTGTAAGAAATGAGAAGAAACTACAAAACTATTTCAAACATGAACGAATTGTCATGTTTATACTTTGACAGCTGAAGTAGACGAAATACTAAAATCAAAGCAAAGGAATTATAAACCAGCCACATTAATATAAAAATATATGATACAACAARGAATCTGATTAGCTTTTAATTTTTTTTAACATACGTGCATGTTTTGGTATACTCTTCTAACTTCTCTGCTCGTTTCTTATGCTCTTCTATCTGTTCCATGGTCTGTTTTATACTTTCCTATACAATCACAAATAGAATGCATTAAAAACCAACAGATGAAAATGGTAACTTTATAGCTGTATCTGGAAGTCCTGATTCATAATGGGTACCAAGATGGAGTTTATCCTCTTTGTAACTATCTCATGCTGAAGCAATAGCATCTCTTTTCCACTAGTGGATAACAAATTGCACTAAGAATAATGAAGTAATTTTGCCTTACCAAGGATACTATTTCCATACTTAGCAATAGTTCAGAAAGACTCCTCAGCATAAAGAATAATGACATCATCATCAACTGAAATATCTCCGAACAGTGTTAATAAATTATGATTATTAAAACAAAGGTGTTTTTCTTCGTAAGATTATTTGAAGGATTTTCTTAAGTAGAGAGACGCATGAAAAAGTTGACATGGAGTTTATAAACTGACACAAAAGCATTGTACTAGCAAATACAAACCAGCAATGAAGGAAGTATTTTCAATTATTGGAATCAAATAAAAATACATAGAATCATAGAATTGGTAAGGTTGGAAGAGACYTCTGGAGATCATCTAGTCCAACCCTCAAACGAGTGGCCCATAGGGGGATCAAACCCACGAGCTTGGCATTGTTAGCACCATGCTCTAACCAACTGAGCTAAATAAAGGTACAATTCCAAGTAACCACAAAATATTAGATGAYAAGCTTTCATAAACAAATCCTCAATGTGGGCACACACAACCATTTTCTGAACAAACTCCTTTTGCTAAACTTGTTGTTATATGAAAATTGCATAAACACTTGCAATGAAACTTCTGTGTTTTGTTTACATCAAAGCATCTAATACATTTATATAGGCATTTATACCAAAGGAAGGATAGAAAAAAAGAACATGTTTCTCCTTATAACCTAATTCTAGTTTGATGCAAATACCTCGATTTCTTTTTTCTTCCTTTGATGAAGTGTCATCCTTTCTTGATCAGCTTTTTGCTCCCAACGAAGTTTATCTAACTGCTGGGTTAGAGTGGCTACTTTCTTTCTCGCTAATTCCTTTAGCTCTTTGTAGCGCTCCAACTGGACAAATAGCATGAAAAAAAATGTACAGTACATTCCACTGAAAATAGCTGTTACGTCTTCAACTAGCAATCACCTTCCTTTTAAAAGTCAAGATTTTGAAAACTACCCAACTATTCACAAGACTTATCTTGCTACTAAATCTATTAGCCATTACATCTTATTAAAGAAGGATTCAACTCAAAACTTATTCTTCCTGTCCGCAGTCTTGTTTCATGCTCGTAATGACTCTTATTTTTGAGAAAGCTTTACATTTATTTTATTGTAAACATTAAGGTTAACAGTTACTGCACAACTCCAAAACAGTGAAGTTTGGGTATTTATAATTACAGAGTTCTTATTTTAGCACAGCACCCCTGCATTATCGAAGAAAAATTTTTTTTTTTTTTTTTTTTGAGTCTCATACTAACTGAACAATAGGAAGTAGAGCTGCCTTTTTGTTTTTTTATTAATTTATCTTACAGTATTTTAAGGGAAATAGTGGAGAAAAGAATCTAGCTCTTGGTTATAAAATGGTTTCTGGGCAAAAAGTTACATACACTTTTTTTTCAATTGTG